>NC_053492.1:336286290-336451290 GCF_905171775.1 Rana temporaria | reverse complement strand
AACCACAGCCCCTGTTCTGTGTGAGCTCGGCTCTCCTCTCCTAATCGCTCGTTGTGCGCCGCCACCACTAATCCCTCATGTGTCCTGCTGAGCGCCCCGCTGCACTGTTACATCTTCTAGACCGGTCACACAGCGCTGCTCCGGGACTCCTTTGCTCTAGCCTGTCCCTCTGGTGCAGCGCTGTGTGTCTGTGTGTGCAGCGGAGGGGCGGGGCTCAATGGAGATGGGAGCCCGGAGAATTGAGAGGAGCAGCTGACCTCCGTGGAGCGGGAGGATAGCGCTGGCCTGGTCTCGGCGGGGACACTGTTGAGCGGGAGGATGGCGCTAGCCTGGCCCCTGAGCAGAGACTGGATGATGGTCGATGACGATGAAGCCACAAACAGCCGAGGTAGGAGGAGGACGGATCCCTTCCGAACTACATTACACTGTCTGTGGAGTGCCGAGTGGGGGTTCTGTCTGTGTGGTGTGTGTGAGAGTCAGGTGGGCCAGTCACAGTGTATGTGTCAGGTAAGGGGGGTCAGTGTATGTGTCAGGTAAGGGGGGTCAGTGTATGTGTCAGGTAAGGGGGGTCAGTGTATGTGTCAGGTGAGGGGGGGTCAGTGTGTCAGGTGAGGGGGGGTCATTGTGTCAGGTGAGGGGGGTCAGTGTATGTGTCAGATAAGGGGGGTGTCAGATAGGTCACATGTGTTGCAAGGGCAGAGTAAAGTGATGTCAGGGGCGCAGCGGGGAGGGGGGGGGGGGGCAAAATTAGGATTCGCCTAGGGTGTCAAAGATCCTTGCACCGGCCCTGTTGTAAGGAGACCCCCCTACGCTGAAAAAACGGCGTTTGGGTTTCCCCCTACAATCCATACCAGACCCATATCCAAAGCACGCTGCCTGGCCGGTCAGGAAGGGAGTGGGTACGAGCGAGCGCCCCCCCTCCTGAGCCGTACCAGGCTGCATGTCCTCAACATGGGGGGGTTAGGTGCTCTGGGGCAGGGGGGCGCACTGTGGCCCCCCCCACCCCAGAGCACCCTGTCCCCATGTTGATAAGGACAGGGCCTCTTCCCGACAACCCTGGCCGTTGGTTGTCGGGGTCTGCGGGCGGGGGGCTTATCGGAATCTGAGAGCCCCCAGATACCGACCCCCCACCCTAGGTGAATGAATATGGGGTACATCGTACCCCTTACCCATTCACCTGGAGGCAAAGTGTAAAAAAAAACACACAACACAGGGTTTTTAAAGTAATTTATTAGTCGGCTCCGGGGGCCCCCTCTCTTCTTTAGCTCTTTTACCAGGGGGGGCTTCTTCTTCCGCTCTCCGGGGTCTTCTCCACTCTCCGGGTGTCTTCTCCCATCTTCTCCGCTGTCATCTTGGCGCTCCCCGGTTCTTCTCCCCCTCGCTCTCCGGTGCCTTCTTCTTCAGGGTTGGCCGCCACTATCTTCGTGTGTTCGCTCAATTACTAGCGGCGGCCAGCCCACTCGTCTGTGACGTAATGGCCGGGTGTGCGGTTCGCAACGATTTATATAGTCCTCTTATGATGTCACAGTCCCATCATGCTCCGGTACCTACCTACATGGGTAGGTACCACGTGGGTAGGTACCGGAGCATGATGGGACTGTGACATCGTAAGAGAGGCCTATATAAATCGGTACAAACCATGCACCCGGCATATCAGCGGGAAGAAGCGTTGTGTCAACATCGGAAGAAGGCAGAAGAAGAGAAGAAGAGAAGAAGACGTCACAGAAGAGCGTGCTGGCCGCCGCTAGTAATTGAGCTAACACACAAAGATAGCGGCTGCCAACCTTGAAGAAGAAGGCACCGGAGAGCGATCGGAAGAAGAACCGGGGAGCGCCGAGATGACAGCGGAGAGCGGAGAAGATGGGAGAAGACCCCCGGAGAGCAGAGAAGACCCCTGGAGAGCGGAGAAGACCCCCGGAGAGCGGAAGAAGAAGGCCCCCCTGGTAAAAGAGCTAAAGAAGAGAGGGGGGCCCCCAGAGCGGACTAATAAATTACTTTAAAAACCCTGTGTTGTGTGGTTTTTTTCTTTTACACTTTGCCTCCAGGTGAATGGGTAGGGGTACGATGTACCCCATATTTATTCACCTAGGGTGGGGGGCGGTATCTGGGGGCCCCCTTATTAAAGGGGGCTCCCAGATTCCGATAAGCCCCCCTGCCCGCAGACCCCGACAACCAACGGCCAGGGTTGTCGGGAAGAGGCCCTGTCCTTATCAACATGGGGACAGGGTGCTCTGGGGTGGGGGGGCCGCAGTGCACCCCCCTGCCCCAGAGCACCCAACCCCCCCATGTTGAGGGCATGCGGCCTGGTACGGCTCAGGAGGGGGGGCGCTCGCTCGTCCACACTTCTTTCCTGACCGGCCGTGCAGTGTGCTTTGGATATGGGTCTGGTATGGATTGTGGGGGGACCCCCACGCCGTTTTTTCGGCGTAGGGGGGGTCTCCTTACAACCCATACCAGACCTAAGGGCCTGGTATGCCCCTGGGAGGGGGAACCCATGCCGTTTTTTTATTTAAAATTTGGCATGGAGTTCCCTCAGGATTCATACCAAACGCCGCAGCTAGAATTGGCGGGAATCCAAGTCGGATCCCCGTCGCTTCTATGACGCGCTCACTGGAATGTGCTTTGTCTATTCCAGCGAGTGCGAGATGTCGCCAAGAATCAGCGCCATGCTGTCGTGCTGGAAACACATGTACAGTAGCAGGTAAGTATAACATGTTTGTTATTTTTAAACAAAATCAAACAACGCTTTAATATAATTTTAATAGTGTTACAGTTGTTCTAAGTTTGAAATATAGCATATCAACTGCTGTAACTAATTAATGTCTTGAATTTTTAGGGGATTTACTACATGGCTTGTGCAATCTTGTGGAAATTGAAAAATTAGTCCTGCACAATATACGCTTAAATGAAAAAGATGCTGAAATTTTAGGTGAGTATGGCATAGCTAATAAAACTGTACATGATATACATTGAAAGATTTGTGTCACACAAACACAAATATACTTTTTTTTAATCCATAAACAGAAGAAGAATTTCAACCAAAATTCAGCGACATGATATTTCTTATATAAATAATATGTGTATTCTCAATATTTCAGGAACATAGAGGATATAAATCAATATACAACAGAAATGTCCCATGCAAACGTGCATGAATAGGCAGATTCCTCTGCAGTGTCAATCAGAAAAAACACTAAAGTTCACTGAGTTGAAAACCAAAAAATAGAGTCCCAATAACATGCATAGAAAGCCAGAACGAATCTTGATAATTGTTGTGATCTTCCTAGTGGAGAAAAGTAGAAAATGCCACCACCATACTTTTCAGAGTTCACTTATTTCCACCCAAGGTGCTTTGTATATAAAATGCTCTTACCAGAGCCTGTTGACCACTTTACTTAAAAAGATAGTCATACGGGCCAGTGCAGGATTGTGCCTACACACACATGGATATGGACTATTGAATCTCGTTTCCAGGCATTCCAGATAGGGGGAATATGCAAAGAAAAAAACGGTAGACGCCAATAGCGTAATAACGTTTTAATAGTAAAAACAATATAAAACACGGAAAGCCAAATGGCCTCTTACTTTAAAAGTGCCTACCAGGACCGCCTCCGACGTAGGCGGAGGCGGTCCTGGTCACGTGACGCCCCCCCGCTCTGGTGAGCTGACAGGAAGGAGTTGATGGTGGAACTACGGCGGTGGTATCTGATCCCTGCAACCCAAATTTGAACCGCAGATTGGCGGTAACAGGCCTGCAGTCCCAGTGCCGGGTAGGCACTTTTAAAGTAAGAGGCCATTTGGCTTTCCGTGTTTTATATTGTTTTTACTATTAAAACGTTATTACACTATTGGCGTCTACCGTTTTTTTCTTTGCATATTCCCCCTATCTGGAACGCCTGGAAACGAGATTCAATAGTCCATATCCATGTGTGTGTAGGCACAATCCTGCACTGGCCCGTATGACTATCTTTTTAAGTAAAGTGGTCAACAGGCTCTGGTAAGAGCATTTTATATACAAAGCACCTTGGGTGGAATTAAGTGAACTCTGAAAAGTATGGTGGTGGCTTTTTCTACTTTTTTCCACTAGGAAGATCACAACAATTATCAAGATTCGTTCTGGCTTTCTATGCATGTTATTGGGACTCTATTTTTTGGTTTTCAACTCAGTGAACTTTAGTGTTTTTTCTGATTGACACTGCAGAGGAATCTGCCTATTCATGCACGTTTGCATGGGACATTTCTGTTGTATATTGATTTATATCCTCTATGTTCCTGAAACCTCTGTTCACACATGTTTTGGAAACTAATGTATTAGTTTTTATTATTTATTTATTGTTGCACATTGCTGTGTGGTAATCCACATATCACAATCACTATTGTGTGGTTGAGCGCCCTCTACCTTTTATTTTTTCAATATCACAATTCAGTATTGTTCTATGAGGAGCAGCTTTTTTAGTTTAATTTAGCACCTATTTGTATTTGGCGCGGAATTTCACGTTTCTATCATTCTCAATATTTATTGCCAGTATATAATCAGTGAACTTCTTCACATACTGTATATTGTTAAAAGAATTTCCCAAATATTTTTTGGTGCAGTCCCCATGAAACCTACTTTGTATAATAATGTATTTTTAAATCATTAATTTTATAACATTATACAGATCTTTTGTATAAATATTGTATTAATATTTATGTTATCATATACATATAAATCAGTACTAGCAATTCACATGTGTGCTATAGCTGGTGCCTGCCCAGTTCAGAGGCCCCTCTCCTTTCCGCTGTATAGCTGAACTGCTGGCAGGATGGGCAGAGCTGCCGATCACTGTGCAGGTGAGTGGCCATGGGGTGAACAGGAAAATGAAAGTACACTGTTGTGTGTGTTGGGAAGGTGGGCAGGGGGCTACAGAGATGTGCTGTGTGGTTGGAAGTGCAGAGATGTGCAAGTGAGTACAGAGCAGAGATGTGTTAGTGAGTGAGTAATTCGTATATCGCTAACAAATGCGAACCGAATCGCCTCAAGGCGCTTTGCATCCAGAGTCGTGCTGATCCTTCAGAAGAGGTGGGTCTTTATTTTTTTCCTAAAAGCCCGATGGTTTTCTTCCATGCGAATGGTCGTTGGTAGAGCATTCCAAAGCCGAGGTCCTTGGACTGCAAATCTACATTCTTCCTTAGATTTGTAGCGGGATGTGGGGATTTGGAGAAGGTTTTGGTTAGGGGGGTGTGGGGTGCAAAGGTGGCATGCTGCATTGTACCATGGTGTGCTGGAGGGATACAGAAGATGCTGGGAGGTGCAGAGGTGCAGAAATGTGTGGAAGAGTACATAGATGTGCTGGGGATGTTGAGCTATGCTGGGAAATACAGAGGATGCTGGGAGGAGCAGAGGTGTGTATGGGGGGTGGGGAGTAGTGGGTGTGCTGAGGTTTAAAAATGCTTGCTATGCGCATGGAGGCTTACTGGGTGATAGAGGCTTCTCGGAGGTGCTGAAGGGGTACTGAGGTGTCCTAGGGGTATAGGGGTTATTTGGGAAGTACAGAGATCTGAGGGGTATGGAGGCATACCAAGGTGTGGAGAGATGTGCAAAGGGGTATGGCATTAGGTGTCTGAACACCTAACTGCCCCTGAATTGTTTTTGGGAGAGGTTGGGATAGTTATGCAGGAAGGGGTCCTGCTGCAGAACATGTGAAAGGGTCCCACTGCAGGACCATATTAATGGGCCCTGCAATGGGAGTAAAGGGCTCTGGATCAGAGGGAAGGGCCCAGGACCAGTGGCAAGGGCCACGGGATGGGGTCAGGGGGCCCTTCATGGTTTCTTGCACCGGGACCCTAAAGGTTCTAGTTACACCTCTAAAGAGGTCAGTATATTTCAGTGAGCCTCTAATCTGCTTCAAAATAACACTGAGCATGTGGTGGAATATTTGTGAGGAGTGGAAAAGGATTGTACACTTTTGACTTTTTGCTATATCATGGACTTTGTTGAATAATTTGAGCACTTGATCACAGGAATTTTGTGAATGTGATTGTAGATATAAGCTAGCAATGATATATATGTATATGGTATTTATAAGCACTGGGATGTGTATTTTATTAGCAGCTGCCAAATATAGTTATGGGGAGTGTGTCTGGGAGGTATTCACAGGGCAGTTTTTGTTGTCATTAAGTGTTCTTGCATAGCAAGATCACTTATTAGTGGGAATGCTATATTTAGGCTGCTTTAGAGTGGACAATGACATCATTAGAGCAGAGAGCTGTAAAAAAAAAATATATATATCTTTATAAAAAGGGGAAAAAATTGCTCTCACGCCCACAAGATCTACTTGTCATACACAATTTATATATTAAAACGTAGGAATTTTTGTCTGGTTTCAGGCAATGTGCTCAGTTTTGTGATCCGCATTTTACTTTTGGTTGCTGGAGCTTCTAAATGACAAGAGTTTCAAATTCTCTTCCATTGACTGTCATGTAAAAAAATCTATAAATCTCTCAGCAAAACGAACACAGAACCTCTTTTTTAAATCGCTAAGATGCACACATTTTAAGATTATCAACATAATTTTTATACCGATACGTTCACAAAGGCCTTGTGTTTCAAACGGTGAAGTCAATGTTTTACCTTTACAACCCCTTTAATGATCAAAAATAGGCTTTATAAGTACTGAAGGAACACTGCTTGTATGTCCTAATGATAGTGTAGTGGTTATGGTGAATGGCTTTGGTACGGGCTCAGCATTTCAGCTATACAGCATTCCCACGCATTTTCCTCAGGAAATGCATTTTCTAGTCATTTTTTATTAGTGGGAATGCTTTAATAAGCATTCCCAGTATTGATATCCGTAAATTTATTATTAGTGGGAATGCTTCAATAAGCATTCCCAGTATATGATATTGGTTTTTTATTATTCTTCTTCTTAATTAGTGGGAATGCTTTAATAAGCATTCCCAGTATTGATATTCATGTTTTAGTGGGAATGCTTTAATAAGCATTCCCAGTATTGATATTCGTTTTTTATTATTCTTCTCCTTTATTATTATTCCGTATGTTTTTTGGCTCTGCGTAACTTCTGCATACTTTCAGCTATTGAGACCATTCAACTATTAAAATGTTCATCTCGTTCAGCTAACGATGGGACTTCTTCAAGTTTTTTTGTACTATTTATATCTTTTAAAATATTAAGCTTTTAGACACTTTTTTTTAACATTGAAGTCAATGAGAACATGCTTTTTACCCCTTAAAATCTCATGTGATGCCAAATGCTTCTTCTCCTTCATACTTTCACTTACAGACACCAAACAAACTTTAAAGCGGTCACAAAATATTCAGCTATCCGGCTATGACTTTTCAGATTGATATCTTTTATAGTTTTTGTGAAAAAGCAATTTACGTTTAGTGTTTTTTTCAGAAAATTTAATCGGTTATAATGTATTCCTATGGAGGGGGATTTACAGTGTGTCATGTGACCATTACAGTGCAGATCATTGAAAAAAAAAATATCTTTAAAAAAAAGGGGGAACAAATTGCTCTCACGCCCACAAGATCTACTTGTCATACACAATTTATATATCAAAACGTAGGTATTTTTGTCTGGTTTCAGGCAATGTGATCAGTTTTGTGATACGCATTTTATTTTTAGTTTGTGGAGCTTCTAAAGGACAAGAGCGTCAAAATTTCTCTCATTGACTGTAATGTTAAAACGTCGTAAAAATTTACCAGCAAAACACACAAAGACACTCTTTTTTAAATCGCTGACATGCCCACATTTTTAAGTTTATCAACATAAATTGTATATTCCTCCTCACTGACCTGGGGGGGGGAAACCTCTTGAGGGGGGAGGGGTGACCAAGAAGTCAGGATACTCTCTACATTGCAGATAGAGAAAGGAGCTGTGTTTTCTAAAGATGGTGTCGTGGTTATGGTGAATGGCTTTGGTGCGGGCTCGGCAATTCAGCTATTCAGCATTCCCATGCGCATTTTCCTCAGGAAATGCATTTTCTAGTTATTAGTGGGAATGCTTTAATAAGCATTCCCAGTATTGATATTCGTTTTTATTATTAGTGGGAATGCTTTAATAAGCATTCCCAGTATTGATATTCGTTTTTTATTATTCTTAATTAGTGGGAATGCTTTAATAAGCATTCCCAGTATTGATATTCGTAAATGTATTAGTGGGAATGCTTTAATAAGCATTCCCAGTATTGATATTTAGTGGGAATGCTTTAATAAGCATTCCCAGTATTGATATCTGTAAATTTATTATTAGTGGGAATGCTTTAACCACTTCCATACAGGGCTTTTATACACACATCCATACCAGGTCTATTCTGGCACTTCTCTCCTACATGTACAAATCATAATTTTTTTGCTAGAAAATTACGCAGAACCCCCAAACATTATATATGTTTTTTTTAGCAGACACCCTAGGGAATAAAACAACGGTCATTGAAACGTTTTATCTTGCACGGTATTTACGCAATAATTTTTCAAACGCCTTTTTTATGGAAAAAAATTGTTTCATGAATTAAAAAAATAACAAAACAGTAAAGTTAGCCCAATTTTTTTGTAAAATATGAAAGATGATGTTACACCAAGTAAATAGATACCTAACATGTCACGCTTTAAAATTGCGCACACTCATGGAATGGCGCCAAACTTTGGTACTTAAAAATCTCCATAGGCAACGCTTTGACATTTTTTACAGGTTACCAGTTTAGATTTACAGAGGAGATCTAGTGCTAGAATTGTTGCTGGCACTCTAACGCAAGCGGCGATACCTCACATATGTGGTTTAACGGCGTTTAAATATGTCGGCGGGACTTGCGTGTGCGTTTGCTTCTGCGCGCGAGCTACTGGGGACGGGGGCGTTAAATTTTTTTTTTTTTTTTTTTTTTTTTTTTTACATATTTATTTATTTTTTTTACACTTTTTTTTTATTATCACTTTTATTCCTATTACAAGGAATGTAAACATCCCTTGTAATAGGAATGTGTGTGACAGGTACTCTTTATGGAGAGATGCGGGGTCAATAAGACCCCACATCTCTCCTCCAGGCTGGAAAGCATGAAATCGGTGAAAAAAAATTCACCAATCTCATGCTTACTGTTACTTAGCAGCCGCAATTGCGGCTTTGTTTACTTACAGGGACCCGGGCGTGATGTCATCACATCGCGCCCGGGTCCTCTGACGGTCATAGAGATGACTGGTGACCATCTGGTCACCAGTCATCTCTATGCTTCCTGCCAGCGCCGGACGATTCATTCTCCGGGCCCCCGATGGCACGGGAGAGCCCGGAGAAGCACCGGATGGCGGCGGGAGGGGGGGATGTCCCCTCCCTCCGCCTGTAAGAACGATCTAGCGGTGAAACCGCCGCTATGATCATTCTTACATTGTGCAGAATCGCCGGCACAAGAGAAGGATATCTGAATGATGCCTCTAGCTGCAGGCATCATTCAGATATCCACCCGCAAAGCCCAGGACGTCATATGACGTCCACCCGGATCGTTAGAAGTCCGTTGTGGACGTAATTTTACAATGGGCCTGGCGGGAAGTGGTTAATAAGCATTCCCAGTATTGATATTCGTTTTTTATTAGTGGGAATGCTTTAATAAGCATTCCCAGTATTGATATTTGTTTTTTGTGGGAATGCTTTAATAAGCATTCCCAGTATTGATATTCGTTTTTTATTAGTGGGAATGCTTTAACAAGCATTCCCAGTATTGATATTCGTTTTTTATTAGTTGGAATGCTTTAATAAGCATTCCCAGTATTGATATCCGTAAATGTATTATTCTTAATTAGTGGGAATGCTTTAATAAGCATTCCCAGTATTGATATCCGTAAATTTATTATTAGTGGGAATGCTTTAATAAGCATTCCCAGTATTGATATTCGTTTTTTATTATTCTTAATTAGTGGGAATGCTTTAATAAGCATTCCCAGTATTGATATTCGTTTTTTATTATTAGTGGGAATGCTTTAATAAGCATTCCCAGTATTGATATTTGTTTTTTATTATTAGTGGGAATGCTTTAATAAGCATTCCCAGTATTGATATTCGTTTTTTATTATTTTTCTCCTTTATTATTCCGTACGTTTTTTGGCTCTGCGTAACTTCTGCATACTTTCAGCTATTGAGACCATTCAACTATTAAAATGTTCGTCTCATTCAGCTAACGATGGGACTTCTTCAAGTTTTTTTGTACTATTTATAGTTTTTAAAATATTAAGCTTTTAGACACTTTTTTTAACATTGAAGTCAATGAGAACATCCTTTTTCCTGCTTCAAAACACACTTTCTGCCAAAAGTTTCAGCTCCTTCATACTTTCACTTACAGACACCAAACAAACTTTAAAGCGGTCACAAAATATTCAGCTATCCAAACATGACTTTTTAGATTGATATATTTTACGGTTTTTGTGAAAACGCAATTTATGTTTAATGATTTTTTTCAGAAAATGTTATCGGTCATGTGACCTTTACAGTGGAGATCATTGGAAAAAAAATTATCTTTAAAAAAAGGGGAAACAAATTGCTCTCACGCCCACAAGATCTACTTGTCATACACAATTTATATATCAAAACTTAGGTATTTTTGTCTGGTTTCAGGCAATGTGATCAGTTTTGCGATAGGCATTTGACTTTTAGTTCCAGGAGCTTCTAAAGGACAAGTGCCTCCAACCCCACTCCCATTGACCGTCATGTTAAAAAGTCTAAAAAATGTTCCTGCAAAACACACAAAGACGCTCTTTTCTAAATCGCTGACATGGCCACATTTTTAAGTTTATCAACATAAATTTCATATCGATGCGTTCACAAAAGCCTTGTGTTTCAAACGGTGTCGTCGCTGTATCGATCGCATGTACGGTTGTGGATTTATTAAGTTTTGTTTGAAGGTGTATTTCATGTATTTGGTCTGTGAATAAAAGGCGTTTGTAATGGTATTTCTTTCCATAAATAGCTTTCCTTACCTCAGTGCAATATTCCTCCTCACTGACCTGGGGGGGAGGGGAAACCTCTTGAGGGGGGAGGGGCGACCAGGAAGTCAGGATACTCTCTACTTTGCAGATAGAGAAAGGAGCTGTGTGTCCTAAAGATAGTGTAGTGGTTATGGTGAATGGCTTTGGCGCGTGCTCAGCAATTCAGCATTCCCACTCGCATTTTCCTCAGGAAATGCATTGTCTAGTTCTTAATTTTAATTTTATTTTTCTCCTTTATTTCGTACGTTTTTTGGCTCTGCATAACTTCTGCATACTTTCAGCTATTGAGACCATTCAAGTTTTAAAATGTGCATCTCATTCAGCTAACGATGGGACTTCTTCAAGTTTTTTTGTACTATTTATAGTTTTTAAAATATTAAGCTTTTAGACACTTTTTTTAACATTGAAGTCAATGAGAACATCCTTTTTCCTGCTTCAAAACACACTTTCTGCCAAAAGTTTCAGCTCCTTCATACTTTCACTTACAGACACCAAACAAACTTTAAAGCGGTCACAAAATATTCAGCTATCCAAACATGACTTTTTAGATTGATATATTTTACGGTTTTTGTGAAAACGCAATTTATGTTTAATGATTTTTTTCAGAAAATGTTATCGGTCATGTGACCTTTACAGTGGAGATCATTGGAAAAAAAATTATCTTTAAAAAAAGGGGAAACAAATTGCTCTCACGCCCACAAGATCTACTTGTCATACACAATTTATATATCAAAACTTAGGTATTTTTGTCTGGTTTCAGGCAATGTGATCAGTTTTGCGATAGGCATTTGACTTTTAGTTCCAGGAGCTTCTAAAGGACAAGTGCCTCAACCCCACTCCCATTGACCGTCATGTTAAAAAGTCTAAAAAATGTTCCTGCAAAACACACAAAGACGCTCTTTTCTAAATCGCTGACATGGCCACATTTTTAAGTTTATCAACATAAATTTCATATCGATGCGTTCACAAAAGCCTTGTGTTTCAAACGGTGTCGTCGCTGTATCGATCGCATGTACGGTTGTGGATTTATTAAGTTTTGTTTGAAGGTGTATTTCATGTATTTGGTCTGTGAATAAAAGGCGTTTGTAATGGTATTTCTTTCCATAAATAGCTTTCCTTACCTCAGTGCAATATTCCTCCTCACTGACCTGGGGGGGAGGGGAAACCTCTTGAGGGGGGAGGGGCGACCAGGAAGTCAGGATACTCTCTACTTTGCAGATAGAGAAAGGAGCTATGTGTCCTAAAGATAGTGTAGTGGTTATGGTGAATGGCTTTGGTGCGGGCTCAGCAATTCAGCTATTCAGCATTCCCACGCATCGCATTTTCCTCAGGAAATGCATTTTCTAGTTCTTAATTTAAATTTTAATTTTATTCCGTAAGTTTTTTGGCTCTGCGTAACTTCTGCATGCTTTCAGCTATTGAGACCATTCAACTTTTAAAATGTTCATCTCGTCCAGCTAACGATGGGACTTCTTCAAGTTTTTTTGTACTATTTATACTTTTTAAAATATTAAGCTTTTAGACACTTTTTTTAACATTGAAGTCAATGAGAACATCCTTTTTCCCGCTTCAAATCACACGTGCTGCCAAATGCTTCTTCTCCTTCATACTTTTACTTACAGACACCAAACAAACTTTAAAGCGGTCACAAAATATTCAGCTATCCGAAAATGACTTTTTAGATTGATATCTTTTACGGTTTTTGTGAAAACGCAATTTACGTTTAATGATTTTTTCAGAAAATTTTATCGGTTATAATGTAATCCTATGGAGGCGATTTAGAGTGTGTCATGTGACCTTTACAGTGAGGATCATGGAAAAAAAATTATCTTTAAAAAAAAAGGGGAAACAAATTGCTCTCACGGCCACAAGATCTACTTGTCATACACAATTTATATATCAAAACGTAGGTATTTTTGTCTGGTTTCAGGAAATGTGATCAGTTTTGTGATAGGCATTTGACTTTTAGTTCCAGGAGCTTCTAAAGGACAAGAGCGCCAAAATAACTCTCATTGACTCTCATGTTAAAATTTTTTAAAATGTTCCTGCAAAACACACAAAGACGCTATTTTCTAAATCGCTGGCATGGCCACAATTTTAAGTTTATCAACATAAATTTCATATCGATGCGTTCACAAGGGCCGTGTCTTTCAAACGGTGAAGTCGCTGTATCGATCGCATGCACGGTTGTGGATTTATTACGTTTTGTTTGAAGGCTTCGATAACTGATTTTGTGTGTGGATTCAAGCGTTTCTAGAGGTATTTTGATTCCCTAAATAGCTTTCCTTACCTCAGTGCAGTCCTCCTCCCCCACCTCATGTGGAGAAAGCCTCTTGAGGGGGGAGGGGCGACCAGGCAAGTCAGGACACTCTCTATATTGCAGATAGAGAAAGGAGCTGTGTGATATTAGGCTTTATAAGTACTGAAGGAACACTAAAGATACTGTAGTGGTTATGGTGAATGGCTTTGGCACGGGCTCAGCAAATCAGCTATTCAGCATTCCCACTCGCATTTTCCTCAGGAAATGCATTTTCTAGTTTTAATTTTAATTTTATTCCGTACGTTTTTTGGCTCTGCGTAACTTCTGCATACTTTCAGCTATTGAGACCATTCAACTTTTAAAATGTTCATCTCGTTCAGCTAACGATGGGACTTCTTCAAGTTTTTTTGTACTATTTATACTTTTTAAAATATTAAGCTTTTAGACACTTGTTTTTTAACATTGAAGTCAATGAGAACATGCTTTTTACCCCTTAAAATCTCATGTGATGCCAAATGCTTCTTTTCCTTCATACTTTCACTTACAGACACCAAACAAACTTTAAAACGATCACAAAATATTCAGCTATCCGAAAATGACTTTTTAGATTGATATCTTTTACGTTTTTTGTGAAAACGCAATTTACGTTTAGTGATTTTTTCAGAAAATTTTATCGGTTATAATGTAATCCTATGGGAGTGCTTTTAGAGTGTGTCATGTGACCATTACAGTGGAGATCATTGAAAAAAATTATCTTTAAAAAAAGGGGAAACAAATTGCTCTCACGCCCACAAGATCTACTTGTCATACACAATTTATATATCAAAAGGTAGGTATTTTTGTCTGGTTTCAGGCAATGTGATCAGTTTTGTGATACGTATTTTAGTTTTAGTTCCTGGAGCTTCTAAAGGACAAGAGCCTGAAATTTTCTCTCATTGACTCTCATGTTAAAAAGTCTAAAAAATGTTCCTGCAAAACACACAAAGACACTCTTTTTTAAATCGCTGACAAGCCCACATTTTAAAGTTTATCAACATAAATTTCATATTGATGCGTTCACAAGGGCCGTGTCTTTCAAACGGTGTATTCGCTGTATCGATCGCATGTACGGTTGTGGATTTATTAAGGTTTGTTTGAAGGCTTAATTCATGTATTTGGTCTGTGAATTAAAAGGCGTTTGTAATGCTATTTCTTTCCATAAATAGCTTTCTACCTCAGTGCAATATTCCTCCTCACTGACCTGGGGTGGGGGGGAACCTCTTGAGGGGGAGGGGCGACCAGGAAGTCAGGATACTCTCTACTTTGCAGATAGAGAAAGGAGCTGTGTGTCCTAAAGATAGTGTAGTGGTTATGGTGAATGGCTTTGGCGCGGGCTCCGCAATTCAGCATTCCCAAGCGCATTTTCCTCAGGAAATGCATTTTCTAGTTAGTGGGAATGCTTTAATAAGCATTCCCAGTATTGATATCCGTAAATTTATTATTCTTAATTTTAATTTTATTCCGTACGTTTTTTGGCTCTGCGTAACTTCTGCATACTTTCAGCTATTGAGACCATTCAACTTTTAAAATGTTCATCTCATTCAGCTAACGATGGGACTTCTTCAAGTTTTTTTGTACTATTTATAGTTTTTAAAATATTAAGCTTTTAGACACTTTTTTTAACATTGAAGTCAATGAGAACATGCTTTTTACCCCTTAAAATCTCATGTGATGCAAAATGCTTCTTCTCCTTCATACTTTCACTTACAGACACCAAACAAACTTTAAAGCGGGCACAAAATAATCAGCTATCCGAAAATTACTTTTTAGATTGATATCTTTTACATTTTTTGTGAAAACGCAATTTACGTTTAGTGATTTTTTCGGAAAATGTTATCGGTTATAATGAATTTCTATGGAGCAGGTTTACAGTGTGTCATGTGACCTTTACAGTGGAGATCATTGAAAAAAAAATTATCTTTAAAAAAAGGGAAAACAAATTGCTCTCACGCCCACAAGATCTACTTGTCATACACAATTTATATATCAAAACGTAGGTATTTTTGTCTGGTTTCAGGCAATGTGATCAGTTTTGTGATACGCATTTTATTTTTAGTTCTTGGAGCTTCTAAAAGACAAGAGCGCCAAAATTTCTCTCATTGACTGTAATGTTAAAACGTCTAAAAAAAATTCCAGCAAAACGCACAAAGACACTCTTTTTTAAATCGCTGACATGCCCATATTTTTAAGTTTATCAACATAAATTTTATACCGATTTCTTTCACAAAAGCCTTGTGTTTCAAACGGTGAAGTCGCTGTATCGATCGCATGTACGGTTGTGGATTTATTAAGGTTTGTTTGAAGGCTTATTTCATGTATTTGGTTTGTGAATTAAAAGCGTTTGTAATGGTATTTCTTTCCCTAAATATCTTTCTTTACCTCAGTGCAATATTTCTCCTCACTGACCTGGGGGGGGGAACCTCTTGAGGGGGGAGGGGCGACCAGGAAGTCAGGATACTCTCTACTTTGCAGATAGAGAAAGGAGCTGTGTGTCCTAAAGATAGTGTAGTGGTTATGGTGAGAGGCTTTGGTGCGGGCTCAGCAATTCAGCTATTCAGCATTCCCACGCATTTTCCTCAGGAAATGCATTTTCTAGTTAGTGGGAATGCTTTAATAAGCATTCCCGGTATTGATATTCGTTTTTTTATTATTCTTCTTCTTAATTTTCGTATCGTTCAGCTAACGATGGGACTTCTTCAAGTTTTTTTGTACTATTTATACTTTTTAAAATATTAAGCTTTTAGACACTTTTTTTTAACATTGAAGTCAATGAGAACATCCTTTTTACCGCTTAAAATCTCATGTGCTACCAAATGTTTCTTCTCCTTCATACTTTCACTTACAGACACCAAACAAACTTTAAAACGGTCACAAAATATTCACCTATCCAAAAATGACTTGTGATAGAGCTCCGCCTCGACTTCTCCTTCAGGACTAGTGAATAGAATAAATTAAAGGCATAGCCCCTCCCCCAACATTCTCCTTTCTTTCCTCATACCTTCTTGTGCTGGTGAAGAGTAGATGTATGTCCATACCTCTGCAGTCGGCAGCGTCCACCGGGTTTAGCCTTTCCCAGGCGCAGTCCCTGTTCTTGGGCCTGTAATGTTTGGGGGACCAGCTTGATCGCAGGACACCGGCTTTTTTAAATCAAAACTGAGGTTTATTAAACTTAAATGGCTTAGCAGCAGCAAAAACAAAAGAAATAACAGTCTCACCGACTTGTACAGCTCAGAACTGCTATCGCAGTTAAACAGTCCTTGCAGGTAAGTCCTTCAGTAGCAGGCTTTCAGGCAACACACTGCCAAGTCCTTTCACAGCTTTTCATAGCTTCCACAGCTTTCCTTGTCCACCATTCACCATGCATAGACTCTCCTACATTCCTTCACTCTCACCTGCACTTCCTGTCTGCTTTAAACTACTTCCTTAGACAGGTGCATTTACCCTTTCCATTCCCTTAAAGGCACCACAGTCCAAACAGAGGGGAAATATAACGTCCTTCCAGGACCCAGCCACGACGTCCTGTACAGGCCGCTCTTAGCGCTAATAAGACTGGGAACCCCTCTGTGGATCTGTTGGGGTCTTTTCGCAGAGTTTCCTCACAGGAACGCAGTCTGCTATCGCATCCATGATGAATGCAGTGGAGTCGCAAAAGGATCAGCTCACATCTTTCCAGGCTGGTGGTTTCCATTTTATTTTTAGGCATATATTGTTTTTTTGTCTCTCCCCTCTCCCATCCCTTCCTTCCTTCCTTCCTTTAACTTGCCTGTTAGGTCTCCTTTTAAAAAAAAAAAAAAGTGTGCTTGTTGTTTTATTTTTGTGATGCTCTCTTTAAGTCCGGTCAGTTTGATGGGGCAGGTGCCTTTTATCCTGACAGACTTGCAGATGTTGATTGTTTCCCCCGAAATCAGCGGTGGGCTACAGTTTTTGTTTTGTTTTGTATATCACTCGACATCACTGCGGCCATCTTGGATACTGGAAGAAGGGCCAGATTTGCCCTTTTCTTCCAGAGTCACTTTGCAATGGTGGTTTATGGGATTATTAGCCCATCCACCTGAGCCTAGTTAAGTTCAGATTCAGGGTTAGCTGTCAGAGTCTCCTCAGCTGTGCCCTGCTAGGTTTCAC
The DNA here is from genome assembly GCF_905171775.1 of Rana temporaria. NCBI lineage: Eukaryota > Metazoa > Chordata > Amphibia > Anura > Ranidae > Rana > Rana temporaria. The sequence goes on along the minus strand of NC_053492.1, from coordinate 336,433,897 downwards.
TGATGCTGCTCTGTGGTAGGTACCTTTTTGTTTTTATTCGAAAAAAAATGGTGATAAAAAAAATAAAATAAAAATAAATAAATAAAAAATAAATGTATGTTATAAAAAAAAAAAAAAAAGGGTCAAAAAACTCCATAGTTCCTTTTTTTCCCTTTCTTACTAAATTTCCGCAGCTGATCCTTCTGCCTAACTCCCCAATTAGTCATTTATCTTGCAACAAAGATCCTCGCACTCCTATTAGGTATGTGACCAACTATATGTGAGTATAAAAAAAGAAAAAAAAAAGTGCGCTCACTGGTCTAATGTGAGTTCCTTACACCGTGGCCCTGCCCACTCCAAGAGGTCCAGAAAATCTTCAAGACACCGTGATGATGACAGCTCAGACCGCAAGTCTCATTCTTCACGCCACCGGTCCCAGGTCCCATTCTTCACGTCATAGATCAGAGAGATCAAGATCCAGAGGACAAGATCCTTCCCCCTCTCCTAGGACCTATACAAAGAAGAAATGCTGGACAGGTGGGGCCACACCACTACCAGACAGAGTGGTCTGTAAGGACTGTTTTATGGACTATGGGCCAAATCCACAGCCAGCGGCGCAAAATAAGTTTTTTTAAACTTATGTCATTTAAGTTACGGCGCCCTAAGTTGGTGTCGTAAATGCCGTATCCACAGCGCATTTGCGCACAAAATTGTGCCTGCCGTAACCTAAATTCGGAGGCGTAAGGCGGGGTTATGGCAAGTGGGAAGGAAGTGGGCGTGCTTCATTGTAATGAGCCGTGACCCCATGCAAATGAAGGTCCGGCCGTACTGCGCATGCGCGCAGGAATCTGCTGCTCACTGCGCATGTGCAGAACTTTGCTTGGCGCAATCAGTGAGATAGGTAAAAGGCCAAGTGTACTTAGTTTGAGGATCGCCCTGTGCTTAACTAGCTCCAGTCAAACACACTTCATTTGCAAAAGTATTTCCCTGTGTTCCCTTCCATGAGCAATTTGCTTCTGCTCTTAGTTTGTCAGTGTTTGTTGGTAAGTTGTGTGTGATAGAGAAGTGTTGGAGGAGTAGTAGATAGTAGTTGTTTTTTGTTTGTGATAAGTGTATTTTTTGTTTGATTGTTTCTGCTAAGTTTGTTGTTTTGTTTTTTTCTGCTTGGATTTTGTGTTTGGTTTTTGTGTGTTTGTATTTGACTTTGTAGTAGCTGTCTGCTTGTGTGTGTATTTTTGTGTATTTGTTTGGTGTGTATTTTTGTGTGTTTGTCCTGTTTGTTTTCTTGTTGCTGTGTGGTGTTTGTGATGGCTCCCAAACGCAGGAAGCTGAATTTTTCCCATGTTGAAAAGCAAATCCTTGCCAGGTATATCATCCAATATGGAAGATATTTACATGGGCCTGATAGCCGGAACACCTCCCCGGCCCAAAGGAAGAGGATATATGCAAAAATTACAGATCACATAAATGCGGCGGGGGGAGGGGAGACGAGGACCCCCGCTGGCATTAAGAAAAAGATCAATGATCTGAGGAGCGTGGTCCGCAATAAGGTGGCCAAGCTCACTGCGCATAGGAGGGGCACTGGAGGAGGGGGACCATGCCCCATCCGGCTGACTGAGGAGGAATGGGCAGTGGCCCGGTGTTTCGAGCCAGAGCAGGTGGTGGGCCTGCCTGGTTATCAGTCTGATGTTCCTGTGAGGCCAGGTAAGCTTTTTGTTTTTCTATTTGGTGATTAGCATGTGTGGGTGGGGGAAGGGAACATGTGCCAAGTGTGTGGATCCTCAAACCTGTGATTGTTTGGTGTCTTCCACAGATGACCAGGAGATTGCTGGGCCATCAGGCCAGGCTGCTGCACCACCCCAAAGACAGGAGGCTGTTGAGGAGTCCCCAGGGGAGGGGAGTGGCCAAACCTCCCCTCATGAGGAGGCGGAGGGGGAGGAGGAAGAAGATCTCCAGATTGGCCGGGAAATCATTATTGCCACTGATCTCATGACATTTGACGATACCCTTGAGGCTAGCCTTGAGGCTCCCCTTGAGGCTCCCCTTGAGGCTCCCCCAGAGGCTACCCCAGAGGATCCCCCAGAGGCTACCCCAGAGGCTACCCCAGAGGCTGGCACCAGTCAGGCCACCATCAGGGGTAGCCCCTCCCACTCCTCCCACAACATCCCGCAACCCACAAGGGTCACTCTATCCCCTCCTACCTGGCCACAAGCCTCAGGGGCAGGCAGGATGGTGACCCAGGAGACCAGGGGGGGGGTCTGAGCATCTGCCGGCCAGTCTGCTGAGGGACAATGCCCAGCAGACCCGCAGTCTGGGTGACATCAAAAAAACTATGGCCAAGATGGAGCACAGCCTGGATGTAATGAGGGAGTCACTCAGTGATGTGGCCACCAATTCATTGGGTGTCATCACCTGTTTGTGGTCCCTGCATACCGCCACAACAGGCGTGGGCCAGGAGGTGACTGCCCTCAACCGGGCTGTGCAGGACAACACCCGGGCTGTGCAGGACAACACACGGGCTGGCCAGGCCAATACGGCTGCCATCACTGACTGCCTGAACAGGATAGCAGTGGCCTTGGAGGGCAGGCCAGCCGGAGGTCAGACACCAGGGGAGGCTCCTCCCTCCCCTGCTCCCCCCCCATGAAGATACTCCCTCCCCTGCTCCTCCCCCCCAATGAAGATACTCCCTCCCCTGCTCCCCCCCGTGAAGATCCTCCAGGTGCCCGTGCCTGTGGCCGTGCCCCTGCCCGTGGGCAGCCCAGACAGAGCACTCGCCGCCGGACTTAAATACCAGGGGTACTTTTTTTTTTGGTTTTATAATTTTGTTTATTATACTGTACTTATGATTTGGTTTATGTGTGTGAATGATGTGTGAATGTGGGGGGGTGGCATTCCTGACAAAATAAGGGTGTCACCCTCAGTTTTGGTGGAGAAGGGATCCCCAGGACCAGGGAGAAGTCATCCTAGGTTCCTGAATGGTGTATGAATGCACAGTGACATAATTGGAGCCGTGGCGTGGCGTTACTGCTCCCAAGTACCAAAGGGGGGGGGGGTACTTGGATCTAATCCAATTCGATGTGCATGTGATGTGTCTGTGCTAGGGACCACAGTGGTGTGCATTCATGCATTCTCATTGTGACATAAATCATGTGCGTTTTCAGAGACAAAAACATTCTCAATGTGTCATTAATCATGTGCGTTTACTGTGCAAAGCAACATTCTCATTGTCACATAATTCATGTGCGTTTGCAGTGAAAAAAAATAATATCATTGTGACATGATTTATGGCCATTTTCTGAGAAAAGATGCCTTCTGCGAGGCGTCTCCTGGCTACTGTGCCCTCAGTAGACCGGGTAGAGTGGGCTAGGGGGGGATTGCCTGGGTGGGGGGTCAGGTCAGCACGTAAGTTAATCTCCAGTCCCCTTCTCATTGCAAAGTTGTGAAGAATACAACAAGCCCCTATTATTTGGCACACAAAGTCTGGGGAATACAACAGTGTACCCCCAGTCTTGTCCAGGCATCTGAAGCGGGACTTCAGCAGCCCAAATGTACGTTCCACTACTGCCCGGGTGCGAATATGAGCCTCGTTGTAGCGTTGCTCTCCTGGGGTTTGGGGGTTCCTGAAGGGGGTCATCATGTGAGGTCCCAGGGCATATCCAGAGTCACCTGGAAGGGAAAAGACAGGAGGATATTAGTCATGCATGTGCCCCTTGTGATGTCTGCATCATGGGGGGGGGAACAGTCATACCTGACACCCATGTCACTCACCAACCAGCCAGCTGTCTCCATACACGTTCTGCTCCAATTCACGTGATATGTTGGTCTGCCTGAAGATGTAGCTGTCATGGCACAAACCCGGAAATTTGGCACAGACATGCCAGATGAGGCCATGGGCATCTACGATTACCTGCACATTTATGGAATGCCAGTTTTTGCGATTCCTGAACAGGTGCTCTGTATCATGGGGGGGCTGTAGTGCCACATGGGTACAGTCAATGGCCCCGATGGTCCATGGGAATCGGGCAATCTGATAGAAGTCGGCCATGCTCTTCATTCGCTGGTCCTCCAGGGTGGGCTTTTCAAATTGACTGCCCATGCATCTCAGTATTGCAGGGACAACCTGGTGCACACACCTGCTCATCGAGGACTGTACCATCCCAGCCAGACCTCCACATGTTCTTTGAAAAGACCCAGTGGCCAGAAAATGCAGGGTGGCCATAACTTTAATGTGAGCTGGCAGGGCATGGGATCGTTGGGTTGGGGTGTTCAGATCATCCTGCAGGATCCTGGTTAAGTCCAGGATGGCTTCCTGGTTAAATCTGAAGTTGCCAATGACCTCAGACGCAGTCATGCCAAACAGATCTTGGCGTGGGCGGTATAACCTCTCCTGTGCCCTCCTCCTCCTCCTCTGTGCCCTCCTCCTTCTCTGCGCCTGTAAAGTTGCGAGTGCCGTTATAATCCGTGATGGCCCGGGCATTTTGGCAGTCACAATGAAGTCCAGCAAAGAAGTGTTGGCAGCTCTTCCTAAATGGCGTTGCTTCAGCAGACCTTTACAGGGCTGGTGTAAAATTAGTCTAATTTTTCTCCAGAAAACTAACAGGTGCGTACAGGGCGTTATCTACGGCGCACAGGGCGTAATCTACGGCGAACACACACTTAATTTTGAGGATCGCCCTATCTCCCTCATTTGCATCTTTGCCTATCAAATAAAGCGGCGTGACTAGCGTAATTTGCGTCAGAGGATGCGCCGGAGTAATTATTTTAGGTAGGACGGAAAAACCGGATTTTTCGTTTTGAGGATCGGGCGCAAAGATACGCGCGGAGTAAAATAAGAAATCTCGAGTTAAGTCGGCGCATCTGCTTTGTGGATTTGGCCCAATGAGTCCAGCTGCGAGCTAGAAAATCAGCACGCTGTACACCTGCTCAAGTGAACAATGAAGGACTCCTTCTCCGAGCTTGTGTCAGGAATGCTGGTAGATCAGACTGTGTGACCGCACAGAGGAACCAAACAAGGTGAGTAGTGAAATAAAAGGTGTTTATTTACAAATGTGTGAACCACCAGTGCACAATAAAACAACAAACAGTATGTACAAATAAAGGGGAATACCGTATTCATAAACGAGCCAAGCCAAGGTCATACACATGGGAGGTCAGTAGATGGTTAAGGATGGGGACAGGAATCAGGACACAGGGAGGACAAGTCCAGGCAGGGATCAGGGATCAAGGATCAGGATCAGGTCCAGGGATCAAGTCCAGAAATCAGGGTCAAATACAAGCTCCGGTCCAGGAGGTATGACAATACCAGGGCGAGGAGTGATTACACACGCCGGGTATTTATAGAGGCGTGCTGATTGCATTCAGGTCACACCTGAACGCAGGAAGGGCTGTATGCTCCATACTGCCAAGAACGCCCCGCTGGTGGACGCCAGTACTGCAGCCCAAGGATCACATAATACCACCAGGGGAGAGCTCCCCTGGCAGTCCAAGACTGCCGGGAGACACCTGGTGGTGGGCCACAGTACTGCACGCCAAATACCAGGCAGTAACACCAGCGGGGGGAACCTTCCCTGACAGTACCCCCCCTCAAAGGAGCGGCCTCCGGACGCTCCAATTAGATGTTGCTGGGGGAAGTCCGTGGTGTCAAGCTGGGCAGCAGATAAAGTCACATCAGGTTGGGCCGGATGAAAGTCCATGACTTTTAACAGGGCAAAGTGCAGCTTAAGCTGGGCAGCGGGTACATAAATCTTAGGTTGGGCAAAAAGTACATCAAGCTGGGATGCAGATAGGGGCAAATCAAGCTGGGCAGCAGACTCTGGGTCGTCGAGCTGGGCAGCAAGCTCCGGGTCGTCGAGCTGGGCAGCAGGCTCCGGGTCGTCCAGCTGGGCAGCAGGCTCCGGGTCGTCCAGCTGGGCAGCAGGCTCCGGGTCGTCCAGCTGGGCAGCAGGCTCCGGGTCGTCCAGCTGGGCAGCAGGCTCCGGGTCGTCGAGCTGGGCAGCAAACTCCGGGTCGTCGAGCTGGGCAGCGGGCAGGGACACCTCAGACTGGGCAGCGGACAGGAACTTCACAGGCAGGGCGGATGGCACTGAAACAGGCAGGGCAGATGGGACTGAAACAGGCAGGGCAGATGGGACTGAAACTTCAGGCTGGCAAACTGGCACAGCAACTTCAGGCTGGCAAACTGGCACAGCAACTTCAGGCTGGCAAACTGGCACAGCAACTTCAGGCTGGCAAACTGGCACAGCAACTTCAGGCTGGCAAACTGGCACAGGAACTTCAGGCTGGCAAACTGGCCGCATAGCAGAATCAGGTTCAGCTGGCATGCAAGCAGACTGGAGCAGGTTGGTTGGTGTGGAGACAGGTTGGGTTACTGGCAGGATCATCTTGGTTGGGAAAAACTTTCGTTTTTTCTTGGGCTTAGCCACAGAAGCTCTGTAGGTAAGGGGTGCAGCGGACTGGAAAGGAGGATTGGGATATGGCAGAGTAGAGGGAACAGTAGCTGGAGGAAGTTTTTGTGGGTTAGTAGGCAGCTGAGAAGAGACAGGTGGGTTGTATGCAGGATAGGTACAGGGAGCAGAGACTGCATATTGGTATCTGGTGGGAAGCAGTGTATACTGAGCTGTGACTGGGGTTGCCATTGGTGATGGACAGATGGATCTTTGGGAAGGTGAGTGGTTAATGGCAGGGCTGGAAACAGGTGGATTAAAGGCAGGAATCAGGAGATCTGACCATGCCTGCAGCACAGGTTGAACAAAAGCAGATTCACACACACCCTGTTTAATCAGAGACTGCACTGAACTAATGCACTCAGACAACTTCTGCTGGGAACAAGAGGAATAATGTTCATCAAAAGAAACTGGATCATCCTCTAATAACCATATCAAGGATTCAACTTGGTCACGACTGAAGGGAGGAGAGAAATCATCACTACCATCTGGGATGAACGACAGGGCCGGTTTAACACATAAATGGATTAATGGCTGAATATCATCATAAGACATATAACCCTGATCCACCATGGAATGGGCTGATCGGATGGCTTCCATCAGCTGGTCACTTGTCCAACCCTCAAAAACCTGGCGACAATACTCCTCATCCTCCTCTGCCAGCAGAGAAAAGTAAATGATTTCATTGAAATCCATTTTCAAAAAACGCACAACACCAGTATGGTTCCTCAAAGCAATCACGTCTGATCAAGGGATGGCCCTGGTATACAGTCAGGAATGCTGGTAGATCAGACTGTGTGACCGCACAGAGGAACCAAACAAGGTGAGTAGTGAAATAAAAGGTGTTTATTTACAAATGTGTGAACCACCAGTACAAAATAAAACAACAAACAGTATGTACAAATAAAGGGGAATACCGTATTCATAAACGAGCCAAGCCAAGGTCATACACATGGGAGGTCAGTAGATGGTTAAGGATGGGGACAGGAATCAGGACACAGGGAGGACAAGTCCAGGCAGGGATCAGGGATCAGGGATCAGGGATCAAGGATCAAGGATCAGGATCAGGTCCAGGGATCAAGTCCAGAAATTAGGGTCAAATACAAGCTCCGGTCCAGGAGGTATGACAATACCAGGGCGAGGAGTGATTACACACGCCGGGTATTTATAGAGGCGTGCTGATTGCATTCAGGTCACACCTGAACGCAGGAAGGGCTGTATGCTCCATACTGCCAAGAACGCCCCGCTGGTGGACGCCAGTACTGCAGCCCAAGGATCACATAATACCACCAGGGGAGAGCTCCCCTGGCAGTCCAAGACTGCCGGGAGACACCTGGTGGTGGGCCACAGTACTGCACGCCAAATACCAGGCAGTAACACCAGCGGTGGGAACCTTCCCTGACAGCTTGTGACTTTGGTCCCCGCTCAACCACTTCAGCAGATGTCCCAGGTTCAGGATACAGAACCTAATCTCCCTGGTCCTTCAGCAGTCAGTACACCTCTGCCACTGTCAGGCTGACCAGCTAGAGATTCACCACCTGTAGATTCTTCAGAGGACTCTTCAGAGGAGTCAACCTTCTGGCTTCAGTCTCTCCTTGGTAAAGCTGTTCTTCCAGGCAGTCAAAACTGCAATCACCTGAATAGACGCAGAAGAGCCTCCCCAAGAGTCTACGAGTTACTTCCCATCCTCAAATGGAGGCAGGTTCTCTTCTCGTTGAGGGGCGACATTAGTCAGGTCATTCAGAATGAATGGTCAAAAACTGATATAAAACCTTCATGGGGCTGGTTCAATAAACTATACCCCTTAACAGAGTCGGGAAGGCAGTCATTAAAATCCATGCCAGTGGTAGACGCATTGGTGGTGCGACTCGTAAAAAAAAAAAAAAAAAAGCACGCTTTACCAATGGAGGATTCCGCTTCCTTCAAAGACCCTCCAGACAGGCGAGCCAACTTAGAGCTGAAGAGGAGCTATTAGCCGCGGGAGCAGCGTGTAAGCCAGCTATCGCCCTCACATCGGTATCAAATGCCATAAGATCTTGGGCATATAATATTGAGACGGCTTTGCGTCAGGATGTAATTAAAGCCTTGGAAGAGCTTAGATTGTCAGCAGACTTTGTCAGGGTAGCGGCCATTGACACGATCAGATGCTCTGCAAGATCCATGTTGCATTCAGTGATGGTGAAGAGGGTCTTCTGGCTGAAAGATTGGCTGGCTGACTTATTCTCCAAACAAAATTGGTGCAAAATCCCATTCAGTGGGAAAGCACTATTCAGAGACAAAACGGATAAAGCTATCTCCAGGCTGTCAGGAGGGAAGTCCGGTATGCTTCCCCAGGACAGAAGGATGTGAAGATTCAGAGGTGGGTCCTCTAGGTTCCGCCAGCTAGAGATTCACCACCTGTAGATTCTTCAGGAAGATGAAGGACCTTTCCGGCTCCACAGGAGCAGAAGCAGTCTTTTTGACGCCAGAGTAGCCCAGGCACTCCCGGTGGGAGCCAGGCTAAAATTCTTCGTCCCAGTCTGGGCCACATGCTGTCAGGACCCCTGGGTTCTGTCAACAATTCAATGGGGGCACCTTTGGAATTTCTCTCATCCCCCCACCTCGGGATTCTTTCAAAGGAACAGAGATTCCTTCCTCTCCGCCAAAGGTTCAAGCTCTGTAAAACTTCCTAACGTCACTCCTGCTTCAGGGGGCGGCTGTTCTGGTTCCCTTGGCAGAGCGCTTCGCAGGCGTCTACTCCACCCTATTTCTGGTCCCAAAGAGGACAGGTGGGTGGAGGCCTGTGACAGACCTTCAGAGGCTCAGCCGGTATATCTGCCCCAAAAGCTTCAAAATGGAGTCCCTGCAGAGGATTATTCAGGCAGTCCAGCCATCAGATTGGATGATTTCTGCAGAATGCGTACCTACACGTTCTAATTCTACCTGCATTGCAAAAATGTCTGAGATTTGCAGTGGGATGGACCCACCTACAGTTTCAAGCCCTGCCTTTCGGTCTGTGCACCTCTCCCAGGGTGTTCACCAAGATACTAATATCCGCTTTGGTTCCCCTGCGGGAGAGGGGCTTGAGGATATTCCACTACTTGGACGACATCCTCCTCCTAGCAAGCAATCCGTATCAGTTGGTATGTCACCAGGAAATTTTTCTACAGTCCCTAAAAGAGCTAGGGTGGCTAATAAATTCCGAAAGGAGTCAACTAGCACCCACACACCAGATAATCTACCTGGGTGCAATGTTCAACACTCAGGAGGGGACAGTGTCATTACCACCGCCAAAGGCAAGGATTGTCACCCAGAGAATGATCAAGGTCATCCGGAGCCCGTATCTGACAGCTTCACAATGCCTGAGCCTCATTTGCACAGTGTCTTCTTGTATACCCATGGTTCCTTGGGCCCATTGGCACTTGAGGTAGTTCCAGACAGGTTTCTTGGCACAGTGGAAGAAACAATGACTATCCCAGACTATACTGCTGACGGGAGTAATGCACAGGAGTCTTCACTGGTGGACAGTTCCAGAAAACCTCTCCAAACCTCGTCACCTGGTTCCCCATCCTTGGATCACAATTATGTCCGATGCAAGCGGACAGGGCTGGGGAGCCCATTCCGGGGAAACCAGAATACAGGGTAGATGGTCATGTTCTGCCCAGGGAGTGGTATCCAACATCTTGGAGATGAGGGCAGCCTTCTTAGCACTAGCTTTGGCGTCCCAAATCAGAGGCCAGAGAATACTTCTACATCTAGACAACATGGCAACTGTCGCTTATCTGCAGAAGCAAGGAGGCACTCGCAGCAGGTCTTTCCTCAAGGAGGTGATGCTGATCACACTCTGGGCAGAGAAGAACCTCCTGGACCCCAGAGCAATGTATCTGCCGGGCAAGTTGAACACGGAAGCAGACACGTTGCCCAGAAACTTCCTGGACAACAACGAATGGGCTCTCCACCCCCTCGTCTTCCATCAGATTGCCAGCATATGGGATCCCCCTCAGGTAGACCTGTTTGTCTCCCCAAAGAATACCAAGCTGGACAGATTCTTCTCTCGAATGCAGCATCCACAAGCTGAGGCAGTGGATGCCCTGTCATGCCCCTGAAGGTTCACCACAGCATATGCCTTTCCTCCCAGGCCATTAATATTCAAATTCCTCCTGAGGCTCCTCAGGGAGTCAGTCCAGGTGGTGGCAGTACTTCCGTATTGGCCGAAGAGACCCTGGTTCCCTCTAGCCATGCGCCTCAGTGTGAGCTCTCCAATCAGGATCCCTCCTTTCCCTCAACTTCTGTCGCAGGGCAGTCTAGTTCATCCAAACCCTCAGAAGTTGAATCTTCGAATCTGGAGGTTGAGAGGCGAAGGTTCGAGTCCCTAGGGTGTTCCCCAGGAGTCATAACAACCCTTCTAAAAGCCAGAAAGCCGGCAACTAATGCCATATAATCAAAAATCTGGGACAAGTTCTTGTCATTTGCTACCGGAAATGGATTTGATCCAATCCTCCCCTCTACGTCCAATATTCTAGGTTTCATTCGGACAGGACTTGATCTGGGGCTTGGTCTGAGCTCCCTCAAAGTGCAGGTAGCAGCAATCTCTGCCGCAACAAGTAAGAGATGGGCGGAGGATCTCTTGGTAGTCACTTTCCTCAGAGGAGTATTGAAGATTCGTCGACACCTGTCAGACGATCATTTCCTAAGTGGGATCTGTCCCTGGTCCTTGAAATTCTATCTGACCATCCCTTTGCTCCAGTGGAACAAGTAGCAAGATGAAACCTGACACTAAAGACGGCTTTCCTGCTAGCCATTACATCTGGCAGAAGGCTCTCGGAACTTCACACCTTAGGGATAGGTGACTGCCACATCTCCTTCTTCCCGGACAGGGTGGAACTTCGCCCCTTCGAGGGTTCACACCTAAGGTCGCTACTCCAAGCCACCTGTTGGAACCTGGGCGCTACCAGTGTTTACAGACACAGGTTCAGAGTCTTGTCGTGAGCTGGATGTATCCAGAGTGCTCAGGGCCTACCTTCGAGCCACGACCCCTTCAGAAACTCTGAGAGACCTTTCATTGTACCGTTCAGTAAATACAGGGGCAAAGAAGCTTCCATCAGAACTCTGGCATCTTGGGTTGTAAAGTTAATCCAGAAGGCTTACAGGGTAAAGAATATTCTTCATCCTGAGTAATGCTCATTCTACAAGGACAGTCTCAGCTTCCTGGGCACCAAGGGCTAATGTTTTGTTGAAGACGGTGTGCAGGGCCGCCACCTGGTCTTCTCACCATACGTTCCTCAGACACTACCATATTGGTCCAGGAAGCTCTCACGACTGTTGAGTTTGGAAGAGGGGCAGTTCAGGCTGCTATGTCCTCTTCTAATTAAACATTTATTGTTAAGCATTATCCCACCCATGTCAGCTAGTTATTTATCACAAGTATGCTGCCATGGAGGCACCAGGAAAATGGAAAATTGTATCATACTTACCAGTAATTTTCCTTTCCTGGTGCCTATCCATGGCAGCATACGCTCCCACCCTCGGTATTCTATATTACGGAGAATGTTGGGGGAGGGGCTATGCCTTTAATTTATTCTATTCACTAGTCCTGAAGGAGGAGTCGAGGCGGAGCTCTTTCACAAGTATGCTGCCATGGATAGGCACCAGGAAAGGAAAATTACTGGCAAGTATGATACAATTTTCCGTTTTTTAGATTGATATCTTTTACGGTTTTTGTGAAAAAGCAATTTATGTTTAGTGTTTTTTTCAAAAAAAATTATCGATTATAATGTGTTCCTATGGAGGTGTTTTAGAGTGTGTCATGTGACCATTACAGTGCAGATCATTGAAAAAAAATTGTCTTTAAAAAAAGGGGGAACAAATTGCTTTCACGCCCACAAGATCTACTTGTCATACACAATTTATATATCAAAACGTAGGTATTTTTGTCTGGTTTCAGGTAATGTGATCAGTTTTGTGATATGCATTTTACTTTTAGTTCATGGAGCTTCTAAAGGACAAGAGTCCCAAAATTCCTCTCATTGACTGTAATGTTAAAAAGTCTAAAAAATTTCCCAGCAAAACGCACAAAGACACTCTTTTTTTAAATCGCTGACATGCCCACATTTTTAAGTTTATCAACATAAATTGTATACCGATTTGTTCACAAAAGCCTTTTGTTTCAAACGGTGAAGTCTATGTATCGATCGCATGTGCGGTTGTGGATTTATTAAGGTTTGTTTGAAGGCTTCAATAACTGATTTGGTGTGTGGATTAAAGCGTTTCTAATGGTATTTTGATTCCCTAAATAGCTTCATTTACCTCAGTGCAGTCCTCCTCCCTTACCTCATGTGGAGAAAGCCTCTTGAGGGGGGAGGGGCGACCAGGCAAGTCAGGACACTCTCTATATTGCAGATAGAGGAAGGAGCTGTGTGATATTAGCCTTTATAAGTACTGAAGGAACACTGCTTGTATGTCCTAAAGATACTGTAGTGGTTATGGTGAATGGCTTTGGTGCGGGCTCAGCAATTCAGCTATTCAGCATTCCCACGCATTTTCCTCAGGAAATGCATTTTCTAGTTAGTGGGAATGCTTTAATAAGCATTCCCAGTATTGATATCCGTAAATTTATTATTAGTGGGAATGCTTTATAAGCATTCCCAGTATTGATATTTAGTGGGAATGCTTAATAAGCATTCCCAGTATTGATATTCGTTTTTTATTATTCTTCTTAATTAGTGGGAATGCTTTAATAAGCATTCCCAGTATTGATATTCGTTTTTTATTATTAGTGGGAATGCTTTAATAAGCATTCCCAGTATTGATATTCGTTTTTTATTATTCTTAATTTTAATTTTATCCTTTATTCCGTACGTTTTTTGGCTCTGCGTAACTTCTGCATACTTTCAGCTATTGAGACCATTCAACTATTAAAATGTTCGTCTCGTTCAGCTAACGATGGGACTTCTTCAAGTTTTTTTGTTCTATTTATACTTTTAAAAATATTAAGTTTTTAGACACTTTTTTTAACATTGAAGTCAATGAGAACATGCTTTTTACCGCTTCAAAACACACGTTCTGCCAAAAGTTTCAGCTCCTTCATACTTTCACTTACAGACACCAAACAAACTTTAAAGCGGTCACAAAATATTCAGCTATCCAAACATGACTTTTCAGATTGATATCTTTCACGGTTTTTGTGAAAACGCAATTTACGTTTAGTGATCTTTTCAGAAAATGGAATCGGTTATAATGTAATCCTATGGAGCAGGTTTAGAGTGTGTCATGTGACCATTAGAGTGCAGATCATCCACAAAAAAATTATCTTTAAAAAAAGGGGGAACAAATTGCTCTCACGCCCACAAGATCTACTTGTCGTACACAATTTATATATCAAAACGTAGCTATGCTTGTCTGGTTTCAGGCAATGTGATCAGTTTTGTGATAGGCATTTGACTTTTAGTTCCAGGAGCTTCTAAAGGACAAGTGCGCCAAAATAACTCTCATTGACCGTCATGTTAAAATTTTTAAAAATGTTCCTGCAAAACACACAAAGACGCTCTTTTCTAAATCGCTGGCATGGCCACAATTTTAAGTTTATCAACATAAATTTCATATCGATGCGTTCACAAGGGCCGTGTCTTTCAAACGTTGAAGTCGCTGTATCGATCGCATGTACGGTTGTGGATTTATTACGTTTTGTTTGAAGGCGTAATTCATGTATTGGTCTGTGAATTAAAAGGCGTTTGTAATGGAATTTCTTTCCATAAATAGCTTTCTACCTCAGTGCAATATTCCTCCTCACTGACCTGGGGGGAGGGGAAACCTCTTGAGGGGGGAGGGGCGACCAGGAAGTCAGCATACTCTCTACTTTGCAGATAGAGAAAGGAGCTGTGTGTCCTAAAGATAGTGTAGTGGTTATGGTGAATGGCTTTGGTGCGGGCTCAGCTATTCAGCATTCCCACTCGCATTTTCCTCAGGAAATGCATTTTCTAGTTTTAATTTTAATTTTAATTTTATTCCGTACGTTTTTTGGCTCTGCGTAACTTCTGCATACTTTCAGCTATTGAGACCATTCAACTTTTAAAATGTTCGTCTCGTTCAGCTAACGATGGGACTTCTTCAAGTTTTTTTGTACTATTTATACTTTTTAAAATATTAAGCTTTTAGACACTTTTTTTTAACATTGAAGTCAATGAGAACATGCTTTTTACTCCTTAAAATCTAACGTACTGCCAAATGCTTCTTCTCCTTCCTACTTTCACTTACAGACACCAAACAAACTTTAAAACGGTCACAAAATATTCAGCTATCCGAAAATGACTTTTTAGATTGATATCTTTTACGGTTTTTGTGAAAACGCAATTTACGTTTAGTAATTTTTTCAGAAAATTTTATCGATTATAATGTGTTTGTATGGGAGTGATTTAGAGTGGACGATGACATCACTAGAGTGGAGATCATTGAAAAAAAAATTATCTTTAAAAAAGGGGGAACAAATTGCTCTCACGCCCACAAGATCTACTTGTCATACACAATTTATATATCAAAATGAAGGTATTTTTGTCTGGTTTCAGGCAATGTGATCAGTTTTGTGATACGCATTTTATTTTTAGTTCCAGGAGCTTCTAAAGGACAAGAGCCCCAAAATCCCTCCCATTGACCGTCATGTTAAAAAGTCTAAAAAAAATTCTGCAAAACACACAAAGACGCTCTTTTCTAAATCGCTGACATGGCCACATTTTTAAGTTTATCAACATAAATTTCATATATATGCGTTCACAAGGGCCGTGTCTTTCAAACGGTGAAGTCGCTGTATCGATCGCATGTATGGTTGTGGATTTATTAAGGTTTGTTTGAAGGCGTATTTCACGTATTTGGTATGTGAATTAAAAGCGTTTGTAATGGTATTTCTTTCCCTAAATAGCTTCCTTTACCTCAGTGAAGTCCTCCTCACTGACCTGGGGGGGGGGAGAAAACCTCCTGAGGGGGGAGGGGCGACCAGGAAGTCAGGACACTCTCTACATTGCAGATAGAGAAAGGAGCTGTGTGTCCTAAAGATACTGTAGTGGTTATGGTGAGAGGCTTTGGTGCGGGCTCAGCAATTCAGCTATTCAGCATTCCTACACGCATTTTCCTGAGAAAATGCATTTTCTAGTTCTTAATTTTAATTTAAATTTTTATTTTATTCTGTACGTTTTTTGGCTCTGCGTAACTTCTGCATACTTTCAGCTATTGAGACCATTCAACTATTACAATGTTCATCTCGTTCAGCTAACAATGGGACTTCTTCAAGTTTTTTTGTACTATTTATACTTTTTAAAATATTAAGCTTTTAGACACTTTTTTTCAACATTGAAGTCAATGAAAACATCCTTTTTACTGCTTAAAATCTCATGTGCTACCAAATGCTTCTTCTCCTTCATACTTTCACTTACAGACACCAAATAAACTTTAAAACGGTCACAAAATATTCAGCTATCCGAAAATGACTTTTTAGATTGATATCTTTTACGGTTTTTGTGAAAAAGCAATTTACGTTTAGTGTTTTTTTCAAAAAATGTTATCGATTATAATGTATTCCTATGGAGGCGTTTTAGATTGTGTCATGTGACCATTACAGTGCAGATCATTGAAAAAAAAATTATCTTTAAAAAAAAGGGGGAACAAATTGCTCTCACGCCCACAAGATCTACTTGTCATACACAATTTATATATCAAAACGTAGGTATTTGTGTCTGGTTTCAGGCAATGTGATCAGTTTTGTGATAGGAATTTTACTTTTAGTTCCCGGAGCTTCTAAAGGTCAAGAGTCCCAAAATTTCTCCCATTGACCGTCATGTTAAAACATCTTTAAAATTTTACTGCAAAACACACAAAGACACTCTTTTCTAAATCGCTGACATGGCCACATTTTTAAGTTTATCAACATAAATTTCATATCCATGTGTTCACAAGGGCCGTGTCTTTTAAACGGTGAAGTCGCTGTATCGATTGCATGTACGGTTGTGGATTTATTAAGGTTTGTTTGAAGGCTTATTTCATGTATTTGGTGTGTGAATTTAAGGGCGTTTGTAATGGTAATTCTTTCCCTAAATAGCTTGCTTTACCTCAGTGAAGTCCTCCTCACTGACCTGGGGGGAGAAAACATCTTGAGGGGGGAGGGGCGACCAGGAAGTCAGGACACTCTCTACTTTGCAGATAGAGAAAGGAGCTGTGTGTCCTAAAGATAGTGTAGTGGTTATGGTGAATGGCTTTGGTGCAGGCTCAGCAATTCAGATATTCAGCATTTCCACGCATTTTCCTCAGGAAATGCATTTTCTAGTTAGTGGGAATGCTTTAATAAGCATTCCCAGTATTGATATTTGTTTTTTATTATTAGTGGGAATGCTTTAATAAGCATTCCCAGTATTGATATCCGTAAATGTATTATTCTTAATTAGTGGGAATGCTTTAATAAGCATTCCCAGTATTGATATTAATTTTTTATTATTCTTCTTATTCTTAATTTTAATTGTATTATTCCGTATGTTTTTTGGCTCTGCGTAACTTCTGCATACTTTCAGCTATTGAGACCATTCAACTTTTAAAATGTGTATCTCATTCAGCTAACCATTGCACTTTTTCAAGTTTTTTGTACTATTTATACTTTTTAAAATATTAAGCTTTTAGACACTTTTTTTTAACATTGAAGTCAATGAGAACATGCTTTTTACTCCTTAAAGTCTAATGTGATGCCAAATGCTTATTCTCCTTCATACTTTCACTTACAGACACCAAACAAACTTTAAAACGGTCACAAAATATTCAGCTATCCGAAAATGACTTTTTAGATTGATATCTTTTACGTTTTTTGTGAAAACGCAATTTACGTTTAGTGATTTTTTCAGAAAATGTTATCGGTTATAGTTTTAGAGTGTCTCATGTGACATTTACAGTGGAGATCATTGAAAAAAAAATTATCTTTAAAAAAGGGGAAACAAATTGCTCTCACGCCCACAAGATCTACTTGTCATACACAATTTATATATCAAAACGTAGGTATTTTTGTCTGGTTTCAGGCAATGTGATCAGTTTTGTGATATGCATTTTATTTTTAGTTTGTGGAGCTTCTAAAGGACAAGAGTACCACATTTTCTCTCATTGACTGTAATGTTAAAACGTCTAAAAAAAATCCCAGCAAAACACACAAAGACACTCTTTTTTAAATTGCTGACATGCCCACATTTTTAAGTTTATCAACATAAATTTTATACCGATTCATTCACAAAAGCCTTGTGTTTCAAACGGAGAAGTCGCTGTATCGATCGCATGTACGGTTGTGGATTTATTAAGTTTTGTTTGAAGGCTTAATTCATGTATTTGGTCTGTGAATTAAAAGCGTTTGTAATGGTATTTCTTTCCATAAATAGCTTTCTACCTCAGTGCAATATTCCTCCTCACTGACCTGGGGGGGGGGGAAACCTCTTGAGGGAGGAGGGGCGACCAGGAAGTCAGGATACTCTCTACTATGCAGATAGAGAAAGGAGCTGTGTGTCCTAAAGATAGTGTAGTGGTTATGGTGAATGGCTTTGGCGCGGGTTCCGCAATTCAGCATTCCCACGCGCATTTTCCTCAGGAAATGCATTTTCTAGTTTTAATTTTAATTATAAATTTTATTCCGTACGTTTTTTGGCTCTGCGTAACTTCTGCATACTTTCAGCTATTGAGACCATTCAACTATTAAAATGTTCATCTCGTTCAGCTAACAATGGGACTTCTTCAAGTTTTTTTGTACTATTTATACTTTTTAAAATATTAAGCTTTTAGACACTTTTTTTTAACATTGAAGTCAATGAGAACATGCTTTTTACCCCTTAAAATCTCATGTGATGCCAAATGCTTCTTCTCCTTCATACTTTCACTTACAGACACCAAACAAACTTTAAAACGGTCACAAAATATTCAGCTATCCGAAAATGACGTTTCAGATTGATATCTTTTACGTTTTTTTTTTTTTTTGTTCAATAAGATTTTTATCAAGTGAAAAGTGCATATAAAAGCATACAGCACAAAAGAACATAAATAATATAAGGGTAAGAAGTAACATAAAATAATATCCGTAGCATCGACATCACCATTACTGGTAAACAAAATAACTTAGCCTGAGGCACCAGAGGAGGCATGAGGTCCCATCAATGCGAGAAACATTCAATATTTTTTATGAAAGCGACTTAACGCAAAATAAAGCTAACTCTCATGTTTTCCCATGCTATTCCACAGCTCGCAAACCAGAGCTGTGCCTCACTCGGTACGCCCAGACGTGACATTGAAAAGCCTTCGGATCGGAAATAAAACATAAAATGAGTGTAAAGAATAGGAAAGAAAAGTAGAGACGAGGATAAGAAAGGAAGAAAAAGGGAGGGGCAGGTAGGGGGGGGGAAGGGGAATTCCTCTGCTCCTGGTCGCCACCTTAAACCAAAAAGAAGAATCTCTTGGATATAACACTACATTAATCTGACAGTAAAGTACAGTGCATCAGGTAGGTTGAGACATGATGTCAGCATATGCCGGCTTATACTTAAAGGCAAACCAATCGGACCATATCTTCCGTGTTAAATCAGATTTATTTTTAAGAGAGGAAGTAAGGTCTTCCATGTAATATATATGAGCAACCGCTTCCAGCCATTGGCGTAGCGAGGGAACCACCGTCTGCTTCCAGAATCGGGGTATAAGGGATTTTGCAGCGTTTAATAGATGTGGAGTGAGTGATTTTTTATATGATCCGATTGGTCCAGCCGTACAGTGCAATAGTACCACCCAGGGGTCGTGTGGGGTTTCAAAACCTTGTATTTCCTTCATCCAGTGTAGGATGTTTAACCAGAATGGGCGAATGAGCGGACAGAACCACCAGATGTGTGCATGGGAAGCACTCTCACCACAGCCCCGCCAACAGAGCGGTGGTGTCAGGGGGAAGATCCCGTGCAGCACCGCCGGGGTATAGTGCCATCTAGTCAATAGTTTGTAATTAACTTCAGCGTATCTAGATGAAATGGAGGACGTATGAGCAAGCAGCAAGACAGTATCTCTTTGGGGGGCGAGAGTTCCTTTTGGAGATCCTTCTCCCACCTGAACAGGAAGGCTGGGGTGCCATGGGTAGAGAGGGAGTACAACGCTTTATAAAAATAGGAGAGGGGCCTCTCCACTGGTCGGTCTTCGACAAATGCCGATTCTATCAGTGTTAAAGCCGTATCATCTCTGAAGGGCTGGGGTAGAGAGCGGACAAAAGCCGTCAATTGACGGTACTTCCAGGACACCATAGGTGTCACTTCCGAAGAACCAACAACATTAGACAGAGGGGTTAATCCCGAAGGAGAAGCGACATGGTGAAGGAGCGTCGCAGAGCCCAAGGACCAAGGTTGTTGGTGCGGAAGGGTATTACCAGGAGGGAAATAGTTGTGACCGGAGAGCGGCATCAAGGGAGAGTTATATGGCCAGCCATGAGTCTTACTAAATGAGTCCCACACCATTAGAGTGGAGCGCGTCAGAGGGGATGTCATAGTGGATAAAGACCTGAACTTCCGGGGATCCACATTTGAACATAGGGGTCTGTACCGCACAGGTCCCTCTCAAGCGACACCCAAAGTTTAGACACCTTATGGTACCTCCAGTCCGAGATCCTGGTTAGGACCACAGCATGGAAATACCGCTTGACATCGGGTAAAGCTAGCCCCCCTCCCTCTTGGGTCTAATCAGCGTGTCCCTAGCAAGTCTGGGTCGCCTCCTGTTCCATACATATTTGCAAAAAAGTGATCGTAATATCGTAAAATAACCCACCAGAATCTTGTACGGGATCATCTGAAATAAAAATAATATTCTGGGTAGGACGTTTATTTTTCAACACACTAATTCTCCCTAGCCAGGAATGTGCTAACTGATTGCGTTCAGAAGGGGTATAAAATTCGTACGAAATAGGGATGCGGGATTAGCTGTGAGAAATATGCCTAAGTATTTCATCGAATGGGCCTGCCAGCTAAAGGGAAAGGATGCTTTCAATTGCGGCACAATACGAGGGGGAACCGTTAGGTTCAATATCTCCGACTTGGATAGGTTGATTTTAAAATTAGAAACCACCCCGAAAGCTTCGAAAGCAGCCATTCGATTTGGGAGGGTTGTAATTGGTTGTTGTACGTAAAACAGGATGTCGTCAGCATAAGCAGCGTATTTGGGTTCAGTAGAACCCACCCTAATTCCCCGAATATTCGGATTGTGCCTAATTGAAGATAAAAAGGGCTCAAGTGATAGGGCAAATAATATGGGCGAAAGGGGACACCCTTGTCTAGTACCATTATAAAGTGTGAAGGGTTCACTTAGCGTTCCATTTATACGTAACTGGGCAGTAGGGGAGTTATACAAGGCTGAGATACAGGAAAGGAGAGGGGGACCCACGCCTATGTGAGAAAGCGTGGCCATTAGGAACTACCAGTCCACCCTATCAAACGCTTTCTCGGCATCTGTGGAGAGCAGAAGGGTGGGCTGGGAGGTCCGACGAACATGTGCTATCAAGGATAAGGTGCGGAGGGAGTTATCTCGCGCCTCCCTGCCGGGGATGAATCCCGTCTGGTCCCTAGAGACCCATGTGGGAACAAAGGGGAGAAGCCTATTGGCAATTACTTTAGCATATAATTTAGCATCAAGGTTCAATAAGGAAATGGGGCGATAGCTACCACAGACACTAGGGTCCTTACCAGGCTTAGGAAGGACGGTAGTGTCGGCGTGAAGCGTTTCAGGTCAGAGAGATCCGTCTCCTGAGACCGCGTTGGCGTAGTTAGTCAAACGCGGAAGCAGAAGATCTGCAAAAGCTCTATAGTAAGTTACCGTAAAGCCATCGGGGCCCGGCGCTTTACCGTTGGCCATAGCCTTCAATGCCGTCCGCAACTCAGAAACGGAGAAATCGCCATCTAGAGCAGCCAATTCTTCCGCCGGGATTGTTGGTAAATTAACCTGAGCTAAATAGTCGTGAATGAGCTGTGTCCTATCATCCCTGTCCTCACCCGTTTGCCTGACTCGGTATAACGATTGATAGAATGAGCGAACCAAAGAATCTTTGGGGGACTTAATTTTAGCAATGAACGCAGCAGACTTTTTTTGTTGCAATGAGCGCGCCAACAGTCGACCAGGCTTGTTACCCCACTCGTGCAAACCTTGAGCAACAACGCGGAATTGCTGTTTCTGTTCCAAATGAAAGAGGTCTCGTAGTTCCTCTCTTTTCTGGACCAGTTCCTGGAAAACCGACTGCGACAACCCAGCCTTGTGTCTACGCTCCAGGTCCTCTATCTCTCCAAGTAGCTGCATTTGGTGGTGGGTACGCTCCCTCTTCTTTTTTGCTCCTATCTCCATAAATTTGCCCTGAATGTAGGCCTTATGGGCCTCCCAAAGCGTTCCCGGCGTCACCTCCGGCGTCGCGTTATCCGCAAAATATTGAGCCAATGCATCCCCAATCACTTTCTTGTCAACATCCTCTAAGAGTAGGTTATCATTAAGCTTCCAATTAGTGCTTTTAATCGGCACAGAGGGGACAGTCAGCAGGAGAGAAATCGGAGCATGGTCCGAAATAGGGGAAACCTCAATACTCGAGGCAGTGGGGAGAGATAGGTGGTGGTGGTCTATAAAGAAATAATCGATTCTCGAATAGGACGTATGTAAATGGGAAAAATGTGTGTAGTCTCTCATTTGCGGATGCATAATCCTCCATACGTCCATCAGTTGGGTCTCATGCAGACGCCTGCGTAAAAACGCTAGGCATCTCCACGAGATGCAGGAGGTCCCTAGCGATGTGTCCACTGACGGTTCTAGCGGGACATTGAAGTCCCCAGCCAGAAGAATGCAACCACAGGCAAAATCTGTCAACTTTCTAAGGGCATTAGAGATAAAAGAAGCCTGACCACGATTGGGAGCATAGATGGTCGCAATCGTGCAAGGCATACTACCCAGGGAGCCCTTCAGGAACAGGAAGCGGCCCATAGGATCACTCATCATGGCGTCTAACACAAAAGAGGAATCCCTAAGAAACCCAATAGCCACCCCCTTAGCATTACGCACGTCTGATAGGCTGTAATACCACAGAGGATACTGAGGGGAGAAAAGCTTCACCGATGTGGTGTGCGTAAGATGAGTCTCCTGCAGGAGAACAATGTCCCCCTGCAGGCGAGCCAGTTCCCTATACAGTTGATGTCTCTTACCAGGTGTATGCAGAGGAAGGTCCCCCGGGGGACAGTGAGGAAGGGTAAAGGAAAAAAGGAGAAAAGGAAGGGAAAAAAGGAAAAGGTTAAATAAAAAAAAACACATATCATCAATTCAAAAAGACACAATAACCCACTAGGGGAAAGAGCATGCGCACGCATAAATCTGCCGTGCGAAGAAGGATCACGTACGCGGCCCGGCCCCCCCACACAAGTCGCCCCCGAAGAGGCAACAGCATGGGGAGACAGGGCAGCGCCGGACCCCAATGGGGGGAGGCGCAGGAGCACGGGCATCAGGCAGCAAACGCGCCAAAACCTCTGCTCATTCGCCCCAGCGCCGACACACTGTAAAATAAAATGTTAAACCTGAAAACTTAAAAAACGTAATACATCCAACATCAGATTCCTGTCCCTGCTTGCGACCAATGGTCGAAAGGCAAAGACCCAGCAGTTTAGTATTGCAGAAATAGGAAAGTCAGTCCATCACAAATCTGCAGGCAAAAATCTGCTAGGCCATAGCAAAGAGGGAGACAATAGCAGAAAGGCCTCGCCAAGGGCCCCGAGTGAAGAACAAAACGGCAAAAATAAAGCAATGTTAGGTAAAAATAGGTTCAAAAATCAAACAAATAAAAAAGAGGAAAAGAGGAAAAAAAAACACCAGGGGCAAGTCCAAGGACGAGGGGCACAGGAATAGCAACTGAAAGACCACAACATCATAGTTCAGCCTACAGAGGGAGAGGCCCCCGGGGTGGCCGAGCGACGGCTCTTGCGGTTAACCTTCTGCCATTGCGGATCTGTAGAACCCGGCAGGGTAGGGATGGTATCCTGCCAACCTGGAAGCTCGGGCGGAGGAATGTCCACATCTGCACAGAATTTCTCTAGGTCCTCCGGGAACCGTAGAACGGCCGTTTTGCCGTTCTTGTTGGCAAGAAGGGCAGCAGGAAAGCCCCAGCGGTAGGTAATGGACGCTTCCCGAAGTTTCTCCGTCAAAGGTCGCAGGGCCCTCCGGCGATCCAGCGTTTCTTTTGCCAAATCGGGGAAAAAGGACAGGGTGGCACCATCAAAGTCCAGAGTGGGAGTTTCGCGGGCCTCCCGCATGATACGCTCCTTCTCCTCAAAATAATGGATTCGGCAGATGACATCCCTGGGGGTGTCTGGGGGTGTCAGTATATAGAGCGCGGGGGCGAAGGGCCCTATGTACCCTATGTACCCTGTCTTGAGTGGATTATCTGCCTCCAGGCCCAGCAGGCCATTGAAAATACCGCGAACAGAAGGGAGAAGGTCATCATCACCCGTAGCTTCGGGGAGACCTCTGATGCGGATGTTATTCCTCCTATTCCTGTTCTCTTGGTCCTCTATTTTGTAGAGAGCCATTCTGTGGGCTATAGTGAGGCTCCGAGTGGAGGCCTGTAGGGATCTGATGGCCGAAGCGTGTCGGTCCAGCCAGAGCTCAGTTTCTTCCACCCGACCCAGTACCTGTGAGAGGTCCGCCCGCACAGCCGAGAGTTCCTTCCTTATGGTCCTCTCCAAGCCCTGGAAGAGGGAGGTTAGCTCAGTCCTTGTAGGCAGATCGTCCACACGAACAACCGCGCGGCGGGAAGGGCTGTCGGCTCCGTCGGAGCAGGCCGAGGAGGCAGAGGAATGGCGCCTCTGATCCGATTTGCGACGGGAGGCGGAGCTTGTAGCGGAGTTCGCTCCACATGGAGAGCGGCCCAGACCATCCGTGTCCTCACCCTCGGCTGTGTCCGCGGCCAGAAATCGCTTGATGGAGCCCAGTTGTGGCCCAGCTTTGGGGAGGGACTTGCCTGTCTACTTCCGCATGATGAGCTGGAATAAGTTGCAGGATTAGGGATGTAAAAACGGCTAAAAGTTGTGTCGGCGCCGGAGCTCGAGGCATACACATCCTCACAGCATCGCGTCCAAGCCACGGCCCCCTTTTACGTTTTTTGTGAAAACGCAATTTAGGTTTAGTGATTTTTTCAGAAAATTGTATCGGTTATAATGTAATCCTATGGAACAGTTTTAGAGTGTGTCATGTGACCTTTACAGTGGAGATTATTGAAAAAAAATTATCTTTAAAAAAAGGGGAAACAAATTGCTCTCACTCCCACAAGATCTACTTGTCATACACAATTTATATATCAAAACTTAGGTATTTTTGTCTGGTTTCAGGCAATGTGATCAGTTTTGTGATACATATTTTAGGTTTAGTTCCTGGAGCTTCTAAAGGACAAGAGCCTGAAATTTTCTCTCATTGACTCCCATGTTAAAAAGTCAAAAAAAATGTTCCTGCAAAACACACAGACACTCTTTTCTAAATCGCTGACATGCCCACATTTTTAAGTTTATCAACATAAATTTCATATCGATGCATTCACAAGGGCCGTGTCTTTCAAACGGTGTATTCGCTGTATCGATCGCATGTACGGTTGTGGATTTATTAAGGTTTGTTTGAAAGCTTAATTCATGTATTTGGTCTGTGAATTAAAAGGCGTTTGTAATGGTATTTCTTTCCATATATAGCTTTCTTTACCTCAGTGCAATATTCCTCCTCACTGACCTGGGGGAGGGGAAACCTCTTGAGGGGGAGGGGCGACCAGGAAGTCAGGATACTCTCTACTTTGCAGATAGAGAAAGGAGCTGTGTGTCCTAAAGATAGTGTAGTGGTTATGGTGAATGGCTTTGGTTCGGGCTCCGCAATTCAGCATTCCCACGCGCATTTTCCTCAGGAAATGCATTTTCTAGTTCTTAATTTTATTATTCCGTACGTTTTTTGGCTCTGCGTAACTTCTGCATACTTTCAGCTATTGAGACCATTCAACTATTAAAATGTTCATCTCATTCAGCTAACGATGAGACTTCTTCAAGTTTTGTTGTACTATTTATACTTTTAAAATATTAAGCTTTTAGTCACTTTTTTTTAACATTGAAGTCAATGAGAACATCCTTTTTACCGCTTCAAAACACACGTTCTGCCAAAAGTTTCAGCTCCTTCATACTTTCACTTACAGACACCAAAACTTTAAAGCGGTCACAAAATATTCAGCTATCCAAACATGACTTTTTAGATTGATATCTTTTACGGTTTTTGTGAAAACGCAATTTACGTTTAGTGATTTTTTCAGAAAATTTAATCGGTTATAATGAATTCCTATGGAAGGTGTTTTAGAGTGTGTCATGTGACCTTTACAGTGGAGATCATTGAAAAAAAAATTATCTTTAAAAAAAGGGGAAACAAATTGCTCTCACGCCCACAAGATCTACTTATATATCAATTTATATATCAAAACGTAGGTATTTTTGTCTGGTTTCAGGCAATGTGATCAGTTTTGCGATAGGCATTTGACTTAGTTCCAGGAGCTTCTAAAGGACAAGAGCCTCAAAATCCCTCCCATTGACCGTCATGTTAAAAAGTCTAAAAAATGTTTCTGCAAAACACACAAAGACGCTCTTTTCTAAATCGCTGACATGGCCACATTTTTAAGTTTATCAACATAAATTTCATATCGATGCGTTCACAAGGGCCGTGTCTTTCAAACGGTGAAGTCGCTGTATCGATCGCATGTACGGTTGTGGATTTATTAAGGTTTGTTTGAAGGCGTATTTCACATATTTGGTATGTGAATTAAAAGCATTTGTAATGCTATTTCTTTCCATAAATAGCTTTCCTTACCTCAGTGCAATATTTCTCCTCACTGACCTGGGGGGGGGGAGAAAACCTCTTGAGGGGGAGGGGCGACCGGGAAGTCAGGATACTCTCTACTTTGCAGATAGAGAAAGGAGCTGTGTGTCCTAAAGATAGTGTAGTGGTTATGGTGAATGGCTTTGGCGCGGGCTCAGCAATTCAGCATTCCCATGTGCATTTTCCTCAGGAAATGCATTTTCTAGTTCTTAATTTTATTATTCTGTACGTTTTTTGGCTCTGTGTAACTTCTGCATACTTTCAGCTATTGAGACCATTCAACTTTTAAAATGTTCATCTCGTTCAGCTAACGATGGGACTTTTTCAACTTTTTTTGTACTATTTATACTTTTTAAAATAGTACGCTTTTAGACACTTTTTTTAACATTGAAGTCAATGAGAACATGCTTTTTACCCCTTAAATCTCATCTGCTACCAAAAGTTTCAGCTCCTTCATACTTTCACTTACAGACACCAAACAAACTTTAAAACGGTCACAAAACATTCAGCTATCCGGCTATGAATTTTTAGATTGATATCTTTTACAGTTTTTGTGAAAAAGCAATTTACGTTTAGTGATTTTTTCATAAAATGTTATCGATAAAAGAGTGTTTCTATGGGAGCTGGGTTAGAGTGGATCATGTGATCATTAGAGCACAGATCATTAAAAAAAATTATCTTTAAAAAAAGGGGGAACAAATTGCTCTCAAGATCTACTTGTCATACACAATTTATATATCAAAACGTAGGTATTTTTGTCTGGTTTCAGGTAATGTGGTCAGTTTTGTGATACACATTTTATTTTTGGTTTCTGGAGCTTCTAAATGACAAGAGTTCCAAAATTCTTTCCATTGACTGTCATGTAAAAAAATCTATAAATCTCCCAGCAAAACGCATACAGAACCTTTTTTTAAAATCGCTGACATGCCCACATTTTTAAGTTTATCAACATAAATTTTATAACGATTCGTTCACAAAAGCCTTGTGTTTCAAACGGTGAAGTCACTGTTTCGATAGCATGTACGGTTGTGGATTTATTAAGGTTTGTTTGAAGGCTTCAATAACTCATTTGGTGTGTGGATTAAAGCGTTTCTAATGGTATTTTGTTTCCCTAAATAGCTTCCTTTACCTCAGTGCAGTCCTCCTCCCTTACCTCATGTGGAGAAAGCCTCTTGAAGGGGGAGGGGCGACCAGGCAAGTCAAGACACTCTCTATATTGCAGATAGAGAAAGGAGCTGTGTGATATTAGGCTTTATAAGTACTGAAGGAACACTGCTTGTATGTCCTAAAGATAGTGTAGTGGTTATGGTGAATGGCTTTGGTGCGGGCTCAGCAATTCAGCTATTCAGCATTCCCACGCATTTTCCTCAGGAAATGCATTTTCTAGTTATTCTTATTATTCCGCACGTTTTTTGGCTCTGTGTAACTTCTGCATACTTCCAGCTATTGAGACCATTCAACTATTAAAATGTTCATCTCGTTCAGCTAATGATGGGACTTTTTCAACTTTTTTTGTACTATTTATACTTTTTAAAATATTACGCTTTTAGACACTTTTTTAACATTGAAGTCAATGAGAACATGCTTTTTACCCCTTAACCACTTAACCACCAGCCGCCAAAAACGGCGGCAAGGTGGTTGCTTAACTGGGGGTCGCCGTTCTGAAACGGCGCCCAGCAGAAGCAGTAATGCGCGCCGCCTAGGGCGCGCACACAGAAAATTCTGTGCGCGTCGGGTCTATGAGACCCGGCGCTACACAGATCACGGTAACTGACCGACAACAGCGGTCTTTTACCATGTGATCGCGCCGTCCAATGACCCATGATGCAATAGCCCCGCACCAATACTCTGCAATACCCCCGCGCGATACTCTGCAGTACCCCTTGTGCAATACTCTGCAATACCCCCGCGCAATACTCTGCAATACCCCCGCGCAATACTCTGCAATACCCCCGCGCAATACTCTGCAATACCCCCGCGCAATACTCTGCAGTACCCCCTGCCAGTTCTCTGCAGTACCCCTTGCGCAATACTCTGCAGTACCCCCGCACAATACTCTGCAATACCCCCCGCGCAATACTCTGCAGTACCCCCCGCACAATACTCTGCAATACCCCCCGCACAATACTCTGCAATACCCCCCACACAATACTCTGCAATACTCCCCACACAATACTCTGCAATACCCCCGCACCATACTCTGCAATACCCCCCACACAATACTCTGCAATACCCCCCACACAATACTCTGCAATACCCCCCACACAATACTCTGCAATACCCCCGCACCAATACTCTGCAATACCCCCGCACCAATACTCTGCAATACCCCCGCACCAATACTCTGCAATACCCCCGCACCAATACTCTGCAATACCCCCGCACCAATACTCTGCAATACCCCAGCACCAATACTCTGCAATACCCCTGCACCAATACTTTGCAATACCCCGGCCAATACTTTGCAATACCCCGGCCAATACTCTGCAATACCCAGAAAATACTCGGGGGGAAAAAAATGTGTTTTAACCACTTCCCGCCCACGTCATATGAGGTCCTTGACTTTGTGCAGGGATATTTAAATGATGCCTGCAGCTACAGGCATCATTCAGATATCATTTTTTCAGCCGGCGATTCTCTACACCATAAGAACGTTCATGGCAGCTGTTCCGCCTCTTGATCGTTCTTACGGGAGGCAAAAAGGGACATCCACACTCCCTTCGCCCTCCGGTGCTTCTTCTGACTCACCGCTGCGATCGAAGCCAGGATCGTTTTTTTTTTCTTGTTTTTTTTTCAGGCTTCCCAGCCTAGAGGTGAGATGTGGGGTCTTATTGACCCCATATCTCACTGTAAAGAGGACCTGTCATGCTATATTCCTATTACAAGGGATGTTTCCATTCCTTGTAATTGGAATAAAAGTGATCAAAACATTTATTTTTGGGGAAAAATGTGTCAAACTAAAATAAATAAAGTAAAATGAACAATAAAAATAAAAAATAAATATTTAAAGCGCCCCTGTTCCCGCGTGCTCGTATACAGAAGCGAATGTATACGTAAGTCCCGCCCACATATGAAAACGGTGTTCAAACCACACATGTGGGGTATCGCTGCGAACGTTAGAGCAAGAGCAATCATTTTGGCCCCAGACCTCCTCTGTAACTAAAAACATGTAACCAGTAAAAACATTTAAAACGTCACCTATGGGGATTTTTAAGTAGCGAAGTTTGGCGCCATTCCACAAGCGTGTGCAATATTGAAGGGTGACATGTTGAGTATCTATTTACTCGGCGTAACTTCATCTTTCATATTATGCAAAAACATTGGGCTAACTTTAATGTTTTTTTTTTTTAAAAAGCACAAAACTGTTTTATTTCCCCAAAAAATGCGTTCGAAAAATTGCTGTGCAAATACCATGCGCGATAAAAAGTTGCAACGACCGCCATTGTATTCTCTAGGGTCTTTGCTAAAAAAGCATATATAATGTTTTGGGGTTCTATGTAATTTTCTAGCAAATAAATGATGATTGTAAAAATCAATTTATGTAGGAGAGAAATGTCAGAAATGGTCTGGGTGCTCCAGAACGCCTGATGGTGCTCCCTGCATGTCGGGCCTCTGTATGTGGCCACGCTGTGTAAAAGTCTCACACATGTGGTATCGCCATACTCGGGAGGAATAGCAGAATGTGTTTTGGGGTGTAATTTGTGGTATGCATATGCTGTGTGTGAGAAATAACCTGCTAATATGAAACTTTTGTGGAAAAAAAATAAAAATAAAAAAAACCTTGATTTTGCAAAGAATTGTGGGAAAAAATGACAACTTCAAAAAACTCACCATGCCTCTTTCTAAATACCTTGGAATGTCTTCTTTCCAAAAAGGGGTCATTTAGGGGGTATTTGTACTTTTCTGGCATGTTAGGGTCTCAAGAAATGAGAGAGGCTGTCAGTACATCAGATGTGATCAAATTGATCAATTTTCAGTAATTGGTACCATAGCTTGTAGACCTTATAACTTTCACCCAGACTAAATAATATCCAAATTTTTTTTTAACCAAAGATATGTAGCAGTATACATTTTAGGCCAAATTTATGAAGAAAAATTCATTTTTTGCAAAATTTTATAATAGAAATGAAGAAAAATTCATTTTTTTACAAAATTTTCGTTCTTTTTTCATTTATAGCGAAAAAAATAAAAAACGCAGAGGTGATCAAATACCACCAAAAGAAAGCTATATTTGTGGGGAAAAAAGGACAAAAATTTCATTTGGTTATAGTGTTGTATGACTGAGTTATTGTCATTCAAAATGTGAGAGCACCGAAAGCTGAAAATTGGTCTGGTTATTAAGTGGGTTTAAGTGCCCAGTTGTCAAGTGGTTAAATCTCATCTGCTACCAAAAGTTTCAGCTCCTTCATACTTTCACTTACAGACACCAAACAAACTTTAAAACGGTCACAAAACATTCAGCTATCCGGCTATGACTTTTCAGATTGATATCTTTTACAGTTTTTGTGAAAAAGCAATTTACGTTTAGTGACTTTTTCAGAAAATTTTATTGATAAAAGAGTGTTTCTATGGGAGCTGGGTTAGAGTGGATCATGTGATCATTAGAGCACAGATCATTAAAAAAAATTATCTTTAAAAAAGGGGGAACAAATTGCTCTCACGCCCACAAGATCTATTTGTCATAGACAATTTATATATCAAAACGTAGGTATTTTTGTCTGGTTTCAGGTAATGTGGTCAGTTTTGTGATATGCATTTTACTTTTAGTTGCTGGACTTTCTAAAGGACAAGTGTTCCAAATTTTCTCTCATTGACTGTCATGTTAAAAAGTCTATAAAATTTTCCAGCAAAACGCACAAAGAAGCTCTTATCTAAATCGCTGAGATGCCCACATTTTTAAGTTTATCAACATAAATTTCATATCGATGCGTTCACAAAGGCTGTGTGTTTAAAACGGTGAAGTCTATGTATCGATCGCATGTACGGTTGTGGATTTATTACGGTTTGTTTGAAGGCTTCTTTCACTAATTAGGTGTGCGGATTAAAGGGTTTGTAAAGGTATTTCTTTACCTAAATAGCTTCCTTTACCTCAGTGCAGTCCTCCTCCCCCACCTCATGTGGAGAAAACCTCTTGAGGGGGAGGGGCGACCAGGAAGTCAGGACACTCTCTACTTTGCAGATAGAGAAAGGAGTTGTGTGTTAGTGGGCATCCTGCTCACCCCTCCCCCTCAAGAGGCTTTCTCCACACCAGGGAAAAAGCCTTGCATTACTGTGTGGAGTTACAGACAGAAGAACAGGAAGTGAGGGTTTCTCAGAAGAAATAAGGACATTTAAAAGCAAAATCAAAGGATGAGGTAAGTGAAGGAGGACTGCACTAAGGTAAAGGAAGCTTTTTAGGGAAAATTATTTTACCTTTACAACCCCTTTAATGATCAAAGAGAGGCTTTATAAATACTGGAGAAACACTGCTTGTATGTCCTAAAGATAGTGTAGTGGTTATGGTGAATGGCTTTGGTGCGGGCTCAGCAATTCAGCTATTCAGCATTCCCACGCATTTTCCTCAGGAAATGCATTTTCTAGTTCTTCTTAATTTTAATTTTATTATTCCGTATGTTTTTTGGCTCTGCGTAACTTCTGCATACTTTCAGCTATTAAGACCATTCAACTTTTAAAATGTGCATCTCATTCAGCTAATGATGGGACTTCTTCAACTTTTTTTCTACTATTTATACTTTTTAAAATATTAAGCTTTTAGACACTTGTTTAACATTAAAGTCAATGAGAACATGCTTTTTACCCCTTAAAAGCTTCTCTGCTACCAAAAGTTTCAGCTCCTTTATACTTTCACCTACAGACACCAAACAAACTTTAAAACGTTCACAAAATATTCAGCTTTCCGGCTATGACTTTTCAGTTTGATATCTTTTACAGTTTTTGTGAAAAAGCAGTTTAAGTTCAGTGATTTTTTCAGACAATTTTATCGATTATAATGTGTTTCTATGGGGCTGCTTTAGAGTGGGATGATGACATCATTAGAGCAGAGAGCTGTAAAAAAAAAAATTATCTTTATAAAGGGGGAACAAATTGCTCTCACGCCCACAAGATCTACTTGTCATACACAGTTTATATATCAAAACATAGGTATTTTTGTCTGGTTTCAGGCAATATGCTCAGTTTTGTGATACACATTTTACTTTTGGTTTATGGAGTTTCTAAATGACAAGAGTTCCAAATTTCTTTCCATTGACTGTCATGTAAAAAAATCTATAAATTTTCCAGCAAAACGCACACAGAACCTCTTTTTTAAATCGCTGACATGCCCACATTTTTAAGTTTATCAACATAAATTTTATACCGATTCGTTCACAAAGGCCTTGTGTTTCAAACGGTGAATTCGCTGTTTAGATAGCATGTACGGTTGTGGATTTATTAAGGTTTGTTTGAAGGTTCTCTCAGTCATTAGGTGTGTGGATTAAAGCGTTTGTAAAGGTTTATTTTCCCCTTAATAGCTTCCTTTACCCCAGTGCAGTCCTCCTCCCTTACCTCATGTGGAGAAAACCTCTTGAGGGGGAGGGACGACCAGGCAAGTCAGGACATTCTCTATATTGCAGATAGAGAAAGGAGCTGTGTGTTATTAGGCATCCTGCTCGCCCCCTCCCCCCTCAATAGGCTTTGTCCACACCAGGGAAAAAGCCTTGCATTGCTGTTTGTAGTTACAGACAGAAGATCAGGAAGTGAGGATTTCTCAGAAGAAATAAGGACATTTAAAAGCAAAATGAAAGGATGAGGTAAGTGAAAGAGGACTGCACTAAGGTAAAGGAAGCTATTTAGGGAAAATATTTTTACCTTTACAACCCCTTTAATGATCAAAAAGAGGATTTATAAGTACTGAAGAAACACTCACTGCTTGTATGTCCTAAAGATAGTGTAGTGGTTATATTGAATGGCTTTGGTGTGGGCTTAGCAATTCAGCTATTCAGCATTCCCATGCATTTTCTGCAGGAAATGCATTTTCTAGTTATTCTTAATTTTATTCCGTACGTTTTTTTGGCTCTGCGTAACTTCTGCATACTTTCAGCTATCGAATATAATCGTTCGCAAAATATTGTAATTTTTGCGGCAAAATTTTCACCATAGGAATGAATGGTGAAGCTTAGAGTGTGGGGATGTCAAAAAATGAAAAATCAGGACATGATTTGTAAACTGCGATCACTCCCTCATTTTCAAGCCGACCTACACAAATTGTATATCAAAACGTTCAGCTATACCTGCTGCCACTACACGTGTCCACGACTAAGCGATCGTCCAAATCGTTTTCCCAATACAACTATTTGTTTGCAACCCATGCCATCCACTGACCTCCATTGACTTCCATTGAAATTCAAGTCAAAACCCCTAAGAATTTTAGGAGAATATATAAACTGTGACTGTGCTTTAAATTTTAATATTTCAGAGACATACTATACATCAAAATGTAGGTCTGGGTCTTGTGATTCACACAATATGAACATATTTTCTGTACGATTACTATTATAGTTTTTAAAATACAACCATTTGAACAGGACAAGTATTCAAAACAAATCCAGAATTTCTGCTGTGTTTACAGAGAGCCTGAAAACCAAACAATTGGTTTCCTAGGAGACGCTGAGGAGTTTTATAACTGCTCACACACAGCTGTGAGGTGAGTTGGCTCCTCCCACACAAGGCTGAGGGAACTTGGCTATGTTTTTTTGGCTCTGCGTAACTTCTGCATATAGCATACTCTGCATATAGCAACCAGTCCATAGCAACCAGTCCATAGCAACCAGTCCATAGCAACCAGTCCATAGCAACCAGTCCATAGCAACCAGTCCAAAGCAACCCTCCAAAGCAACCACACCATAGCAACCAGTCCATAGCAACCGTCCATAGCAACCAGTCCATAGCAACCAGTCCATAGCAACCAGCAGTGTTGTTCATCTTCCTTTAAAAAAGTAACTAGTTACAATTACAAGTTACTTGCCCAAAAAAGTAATTGAGTTAGTGACTCAGTTACTTTATTAGCAAAGTAACTAGTTACTCGGAAAAGTAACTGAGATTTTTTTTATATTCTACAATGCTATTACGTTCTATAACATCTTTGGTATCAAAGATGTTTATATTAACTGATTGAAGAATAAAAACACTATATACAGTATTTTAAAACATTTCGTACTGTGTACAATTATTAATATCATCATCACACTCCAGAGCCCACCAATACTGTACAATATAGATTCAGTGTGCAGTGTGAGTGACACTGCTGCAGTGCACAGTGAATCTATATTGTACAGTATTTGTGGGCAGGTGGAGTGTGATGATGATATTAATAATTGTACCCAGTATTGCATTTGCTGGGCCTGCCATATACTGTACTATACTGTATAGCTGCACTACAAAATTCCTTTACAAATAATGCATATTTTAAAATGTTATTACAAATTTTGTAGTGCAGTTATACAGTAGAATACAGTACAGTATATGGCAGGCCCAGCAAATGCAATACTGTGTACAATTATTAATATCATCATCACACTCCACCTGCACAGGCAGCAATACTGTACAATATAGATTCAGTGTGCACTGCAGCAGTGTCACTCACACTGCACACTGAATCTATATTGTACAGTATGGGCACTGGAGTGTGATGATGATATTAATAATTGTACACAGTATTGCATTTGCTGGGCCTGCCCCCCATATACAGTATGCAGCCATGTCCCCCCACATACAGTATGCAGCCATGTCCCCCCACATACAGTATGCAGCCATCTCACCCCACATACAGAATGCAGCCATGTCCCCCGACATACAGAATGCAGCCATGTCCCCCCACATACAGAATGCAGCCATGTCCCCCCACATACAGAATGCAGCCATGTCCCCCCACATACAGAATGCAGCCATGTGTCTTCTCCCCCCCACATACAGTATGGAGCCATGTCCCCCCACATACAGAATGCAGCCATGTCCCCCCACATACAGAATGCAGCCATGTGTCTTCTCCCCCCCACATACAGTATGCAGCCATGTCCCCCCACATACAGAAAGCAGCCATGTCCCCCCACATACAGTTTGCAGCCATGTCCCCCCACATACAGAATGCAGCCATGTCCCCCCACATACAGTTTGCAGCCATGTCCCCCCACATACAGTTTGCAGCCATGTCCCCTCACATACAGAATGCAGCCATGTCCCCCCACATACAGTATGCAGCCATGTGTCTTCTCCCCCCCCACATACAGTATGCAGCCATGTGTCTTCTCCACATACAGTATGCAGTCATGTGTCTTCCCCCCCCACATACAGTATGCAGCCACATGTCTTCTCCCCCCCACATACAGTATACAGCCATGTGTCTTCCCCCCACCACATACAGTATGCAGCCATGTGTCTTCTCCCCCCCCCCACATACAGTATGCAGCCATGTGTCTTCTCCCCCCCACATACAGTATGCAGCCATGTCCCCCCACATACAGAATGCAGCCATGTCCCCCCACATACAGTATGCAGCCATGTGTCTTCTCCCCCCCCCCACATACAGTATGCAGCCATGTGTCTTCTCCCCCTCCACATACAGTATGCAGTCATGTGTCTTCCCCCCCCCACATACAGTATGCAGCCATGTGTCTTCTCCCCCCCCACATACAGTATACAGCCACGTGTCTTCCCCCCCCCCACATACAGTATGCAGCCATGTGTCTTCTCCCCCCCCCACATACAGTATGCAGCCATGTGTCTTCTCCCCCCCCCACATACAGTATGCAGCCATGTGTCTCCCCATACCTAGATGCCGTCGCCGCCTAGTTAATCACCGTGCGGGAACATTACAGCTTTCATTTGAATAGCTGTCTGTTCCCCTCCACGCCACGTATAGACACTCCCCCTTGCTTGGGATTGGACGGGTGATCTGCACTTTGATAGACAGTTCACCCGTCCAATCCCGAGCAAGGGGGAGTGTCTATACGCGGCGCGTGTTCCCCGCACGCTGATGAATTAGGCGGCGGCGGTGACGGCGGGGGTGGCTGGCTAACGCCGTTACTTGCAACACTGGCAACCAGTCCATAGCAACCAGTCCATAGAAACCATCCATAGCAACCAGTCTATAGCAACCAGTCCATAGCAACCAGTCCATAGCAACCAGTCCATAGCAACCCATCCATAGCAACCAGTCCATAGCCATCAGTCCATAGAAACCAGTCCATAGCAACCCTCTATAGCAACCAGTTTTTGATGGGGCAAATAGGATGGTGCAGTTTTGATGGTGCAGTTTTGATGGGGTAGTTTTTGATGGAGCAGTTTTTGATGGCAATGGATCGAACTGGATCGACTGTTGGATCACATTTACATCTCCAGGGGCACTGTCTCCAGTCAGGAGTATTGGTGCAGGCAAGAACACGTCGCACAATTTTCCCAGAAATTGTATCTTTTCTAGTTATCTCACATATATATTATTCTTATTATAGCCAAATTTACCACCCTAACTCCTTCCACAGTTTTTACACTACATAGACAAGTAATATACCGAAACGTGCAGATTGTTCCTGATTGGTGTGCTATTACTTTGTAGAATGTTTTGAAATATCGTCATTTTTGTGGCGAAATTTGTCCCAGAGGAATGATTGGCGAAACTAGAGTAAGAGCTGACAAAAGCTGAAAAATCAGGACATGATTTCTAAACTGCCACCACTCCCTCATTTTCAAGCCCACCTACACAAATTATATATCAAAATGTTCCGCTATCCCTGCTGCCACTACACATGTCCACGGTTAATCAATAGTCCAGATAGTTTTCACAATATGATCATTTGTTTGCAACTCCATCCATAGACATTCATTAAAATTACACTCTAGACAGCTAAAATGTGAAGGGCAATATCTAAACTGTGACTGTGCTTTCAATTTTAATATTTCAGAGACATACTATGCATCAACATGCAGGTCTGGGTCTTGTGATTCTCACAACATATAGCTTTTCGCTTTTTAAAATACGACAGTTTGAAGAATGACAAGTATTCAGGAGAGGCAAAAAACTCTGTGCTTAGAGCCTGCATAAACATTGGTTTCCTGGCAAAGCTGAGTAGAATTGTAGCTCCTCCCACACAGCTCTGAGGGGAATTCTAGCTTCTCCCACACAAACGCTGAGGGGAATTGGCTCAGTTTTTTGGCTCTGCATAACTTCGGCATACTTTCAGCTATTAAAACCATTCAACTTTTAAAATGTTCAGCTCTTTCGGCTAATGATGGGACTTCTTCAACTTTTTTCTACTATTTATAGCTTTTTTAAAAAATGTTAACATTAAAGTCAATGAGAGCATGCTTCAAATCCCTAAAATCTTCCGCTCCCAAAAGTTTCAGCTCCTTCATACTTTCACCTACAGACGCCAAACAAACTTTAAAATGTTCACAAAATGTTCAGCTATCTGTCTATATCTTTTCAGTTTGATATATTTTACAGTTTTAAAAAAATATTATTTTTTTTAATTGAAAAAAATATAATTTTTGAAAAAATAAAAATAATCATTTTTTTTTAAAAAATATAATCATTTTGGGGAAAAAAATTGAAAAAAATAAAATAAAATCATTTTTGAAGAAAATATTAAATAAAATAATTTTTGAAAAAATAAAACATTTTGGAAAAAAAAACATTAAAACCATACCTACTTTTCAACTACTCATACTATACTATATGACTTCTTCAACTTTTTCTTATGGATTTACACAGTTTCCACAGTTACTTTAGCCACTCCAACCACACAGTTACTCTGCCCACTCCAGTTGTAGACTACTGGTGGAGGCAAGAACACTTCACAATTTCCCCAGAAATTGTAGCTTTTCTAGTTAAAGTGGAGCTCCACCCTCTTTTTCAACTTTATAGCATCCTCTTTAATACTGCCCCCTTAAATCTATTTGGCATGTTTTTTTCATTTTAAAAACTCACTGTGCTATTGTAAATTGTGTATTTCTCCAGCCGCGGCCCCATCGGCCTCGGAGCGTCATCCAGTGCTGCTATGCCTCCTGGGAGATGTTTGTTCTCAATCCCAGGAGGCCCGATGCACGGCGACGCCCGGCGCCATTTTGGAAGAGGGAAAGCTGGCTTTGTTTGCCAGTATCCACATCGAGCAGAGCAAAGTGATCAAAGGAGAGGACATTGTCGGCAGAGGCAGAGTCGAAACTAGGGATGAGCCGAACACCCCCCGTTCGGTTCGTACCAGAACCTTCGAACGGACCGAACGTTCGCGCAAACATTTAGAACCCCATTGACGTCTATGGGACTCGAACGTTCGAATTCAAAAGTGCTCATTTTAAAGCCTAATATGCAAGTTATCGTCGTAAAACGTCTTTGAGAACCCGGGTCTTGAACCAGGGAACATGTATCAATGGAAAAAAAGTTTTCAAAACGGTCATTTTTTTCAGGAGCAGTGATTTTAATAATGCGCCACTTCACAGGCATACTATAGACACACAGCAGGTACAATATTTAAAGGAATTTTTCATATTTTTTTTTTTATTTAAGCATCATTAAAATCACTGCTCTGATTTTAATGATGCTTAAATAAAAAAAAATGAAAAATTCCTTTAAATATTGTACCTGCTGTGTGTCTATAGTATGCCTGTGAAGTGGTGCGTGTTTAGAACTGTCCCTGCACAAAATGAGATTACTATTAGGCCCCATACACACGGGAGGATTTATCCGTGGATACGGTCCAGCGGACCGTTTCCGTGGATAAATCCTCTCGAGGATTTCAGCAGATTTTGATGCGATGGAGTGTACTCACCATCGCATTGAAATCCGCGCCGAAATCCTCTGGCGATGACGTGTCGCGCCGTCGCCGCGATTATGACGCGGCGATGGGCGCGACGCTGTCATATAAGGAATTCCACGCATGCGTTGAATCATTGCGACGCATGCGGGGGATCCCTTCGGACGGATGGATTCGGTGAGTCTGTACAGACCAGCGGATCCATCCGTTGGGATGGACTTCAGCAGATGGATATGTTGTGCATGTCAGCAAATATTCATCTGCTGGAAATCCATCCCAGGGGAGATTTATCCGCGGATAAAGATCCGCTGGCGTGTACACACCATAGGATCTATCCGCTGAAACCCATTTGCTGGGATTTATCTGCGGATGGATTCTATGGTGTGTATGGGGCCTTAGTGTTCCTCAAGTATATTCGTATTGCGAATATTCGGCTCGAATATGGCATATTCGAGTATTCGCGAATATCTCGAATTTCGCGGCCAATATTCGCTATTCCGAATATTCGTATTTTTTTTATTTTTTTTTAAAAACAGATCACATCCTAGTGATCTCCATCGACGTCTAAAAGCATTGCTGGTATGATTAGAGACCCTGGGCCGAGTAGCTGAAGCGATCATTTTATATTGCCGAATATTCGCAATGCGAATATTTGGCAAAAGCAATATTGCGCGATTATTTTCTCCGCCCTTCTTTTGCATCAGAGCCAATCAGAGTTCTCCTACCACACTTGTCAGAGGTTAGCAACCTCCATAGCAACCAATAGGAACCTGCCTGCACGACCATTATATAAGATCACTCCCAGCAGTATTTCAGTGCAGATTCACAAGGTGGCTAGAGAGAGTGGAGTGTTTCTGTGTGATCTTACAGCTTACAGCATCAGCATTGTGCTTCCTTGCTATACTGATTTCAGTTCATATTCTCCTGATTCTAAACTGCTTTTTTCAAAGCAAAAGACCCAACAGCTGTTTTAAAAGCTAAGATTTGTGTTGTTTTGTCCAGCTTAGTGTAGCTTAGTGTTAGATAGATTTCTGTGTAGTTAGTGTAAGTGTACATTGTGTAAGTGTACATTTCTTTAAGGTAGCTTAGTTTAGTGTGTGTTTAGTGTCTGTGTTTTGTGTAAAAAAAAAAAAAATTTGTGTAAGTAGTTAGTGTTTGTTTAGTGCATATTTTTTTTATTTTTTTGTAGTCCTTCTCTTTGTCCTTGTCAGTCAGTGTAAAAAAATTTTTTTTTTTTAGGTGTACTAGTTTTATTATAGTTTAGTAGCTGTCTGTCTATGTGTTTGTCTGCGTGCCTGTCTTTAAAAAAAAAAAAAAAAATCCTTCCTCACATGTCCCCCCCCCCCAATAAAGTTTACCCCCCCCCACACATCAGCAAGTATGAGCAGCATACGTGGCC
The DNA here is from genome assembly GCF_905171775.1 of Rana temporaria. Taxonomy (NCBI): domain Eukaryota; kingdom Metazoa; phylum Chordata; class Amphibia; order Anura; family Ranidae; genus Rana; species Rana temporaria. The sequence goes on along the minus strand of NC_053492.1, from coordinate 336,393,428 downwards.
GTGGCAGCAGGGGTAGGGGAGTTACTCCCAGTGCTGGGTCGCTGCCAGCACGGGGTACCTCTCGCGCCCCTACTAGTGGTAGAGAATCAGGTGGAAGGGGAGTCCGCCTCATCCGTGAGTTTTTTCCATCGGGTAGCCGCCCGATATTGCCTTCTCAGGCTCCAGTAGTGGTGGACTATATGGGGCACAGCAGTGCCACTGAGTCGTCAGTCCTGACTCCCAGTAGCACCACCAGTACACCGGTGCCTTTAGTACCCACCCCCAGCCCCCAAGAGTCCAGCCTCTTACTGTTTGACAGCGACAGTGAGAGGAATATCTTGGGGGAGGCCATGCATCAGGCAGACATCCAGTTCTGTCCTGATGGTCAGGACCTTTTTGAAGGGATGATGGAGGAGGAGGATGGGGTACCTGCTGTCAGTATCCCAGAGACATCCCTTCCAAGTGGTGCTGGTGTTTTTGTGCAGGAAACACCCGCACCTAGTCAGACCCAGGCGTCGGTGAGGGGACAGCGGAGCCAGGCTAGCGGCTCCATGTCAGCTGGTTCCCTCAGACCACCACATTTCAGCCCTGGGTCTGACATATCTGGGGGCGAAGACGATGGTGACACAACATGGGTGCCACCTGCCAGTGCCTTGTCGGTTCACAGCAGCAGTGACAACGAGGAAGGTAGGCACCCTGGGGAAACGGTGCGCCAGGTCACCAGGGAGACCAGCGTCAGGGTCTCCACTGGTGATGGCAGCAGCAGCAGCAGCAGCAGGCAGCTCCACCTGTGCGCACCGAGTCCCAGCAGGTGCAAGTCAGCGTCACCCCATCTGACAGGAGGGCGGCGCTGAAGTCACCTGTCTGGGCCTACTTCACCCTGGTAGCAGATAACCCTACCGTGGCCATCTGCCAGATCTGTCGTGCCAGGGTGAAGAGAGGGAAGTGCTTGGCTCGGGTGGGTACCACAGCCCTGAACCAGCACCTGAGAATAAATCACTGGCGGGAGTATGACCAGATGAAGCGTGGTGGTGGTAGCAGCGCCACCACCACAAGTGAGCAGGGTACAGCAGCCCCTGCCACAGCTTCATCTGTTCCCAGCAGGTCATGCCCCCCCGCTCCCTCTAGTAGAGGTACTGGTACCGGCAGCCAGACCTCTACTTCCACAGCACCCTCCTCGTCTGTGTCCTGCACTGCCGTCCGGCGCCAGGCGTCGCTTTCCGACGCCTTTGAACGCACCACTCCCTTCCACCCTGGAGACCGACGTGTGCGTTCCCTCAATGGGCTCCTGGCAAGTGTTATTGCCCAACATCTGCTGCCCTTCAACATCGTTGACTGCAACCCCTTCAGGCAGATGTTGGAGCAGGCCCAACCCCAATGGCGTGTCCCCAGCCGCAATTTCTTTGTCAGGACTGGTGTCCCTGCCCTACACCAGCACATTGTGCAGAATGTAACCCTGTCGCTGGATCACGCTGTCAGCGACAGGGTGCATCTCACAATGTGTTAATATGGTAATAATGCGCAACCCACAAACATATAGGTGAAGAAAAAAAGTTTACATATGTGAAAATAAACAAGCATAAAGTCTGTAGTTAAGTTTTCCTGTGTAAGAAAATTAATATAAAATATAAAAAATAGTCCAAAAAACATAAACTGTTGAGATTAGGTGCATAGAATCAAATGCAGTCCAAAAAAAAGAGAAAGAAAATTCCTAATTTCTGACACCAACGATCAGCTTGCTTCAATATAGGAAAAATTCTACATCCATGCAGTATAGATAATACGGTGGAAAGTGCAGATAAATGAGCCTCTTACCAGAGAGACGATTTCATAGGCATGTCATCCCCGACCTGGGAGCTGTAGTTCATGCAAGCCGACAGGATCTGGCGTTCTGTGCTTCAGGTGCAGCAGCGCTTGTAATCCACTCCTCAGCAGTGAGATGATCAGCATATACAGCTCTCCCCGGGTGTTTAAGAAACAAGTAGCAACAAAATGAAAAAAGAAAAAGAAGACTTCATAGTGTAATACTTTGTAGCAAAACACTTCTTTAATAAAAAAGTTTCTGAGTAAGAACAGCACAGTTGTGATACTTGTGGAGTAACAGTTTACACAGAAACAAAAAGCGGTATCTTTAAAATCAAAATAGCTTCGGTAACAACCAGCAAGCTAAAACATGGCAATGTCTTTGAAAAAATATAGGCTCCAACCTACGCTGCGTTTCGCCCTTCTTTTTTTCTTTATTTCTCTTTTTCTTTATATGACAGTTTCACAAAAGGTTAACATAACATATATAATGGGAACAGAAGCATATATATGTAGTTTTTCACACTACACTCTTATGTAAGGTTGGTAAATAAAACAAGAGGGGTTCCGAACAACTTAAAATGACTGAACCTAAACAAAGGGAAAAGCAATCTTTCGTCCCCTAACCCCGTTCACATACCACTCCGCCTTTTATCCTTAACTTCCGTTCCCATTTCTTAATACCACCATATCATCCCCCGGCAACACTCACCCCTCTTTTCCCCTACCCTTCCATGATCCCCCTACTTAACCCCTCCCCAGACCCACCCCCCCCAAAAAAAAGAAAAAAGAAAAAGGAACCCCCCCCCCCCTCCTACCTCCCCCCCATCCCTTCCGCGCCGGAGACAGGGGACCACTCCCAGATAAGCCCTACGACCCTTCCCAACTTGTTCCTACCCAAAAAAGGGTATTTTCCTACTCGCTCTCCTCCTCCAGTAGACTCTTCCCTTCTTCCGTATTTACAAATTGATTCCATCCAGTCCATGTTTCTATGTATTGTTCCCTTTTGTTCCGGGCTGAGAGGATCAAGTCCTCTATAGCTCCAGTCTCTCTTACTCTGTTGAGCCATCTCGCGATGGATGGTGGTTTACTGTCCCTCCATTGTAATGTTATCCCCTTTCTGGCTGTATTTATCATGTGGCAAATTACCGTCTTTTTATACTCTCGTACTGGGATTTGTGAACTATGGAGCAGAAAAAAGGCTGGATCATCCGGAATCTGAAATTCCGTAAACTTCTGAACGATTCTCTGAACCTCCCTCCAATACTCTCTTATTTTTACACACGACCAGAATATGTGTAGGAAGGTTCCCTGCTCCAAGCCACATCTCCAACAGTATTCTGAGTAATCTTTAGAAAATTTTTGCAACTTTACTGGTGTATAATACCATTGGGTCAATAGTTTATAATTTGATTCCTGTGTTTGTGTAGATATTGAAGAATTTAATGCTAAATGAATTATGTGTTTACGTTGAGACTGTGAAAAGTTCCTCCCCAAATCCCTTTCCCATCTCCTCAATCCCGGCAGCTCAAAATCTTCTTGAGGGGCATTCAATACACTATACATCTTTGAACTCACTCTTTGTATTGGTTCCTCCTCATCGCAATATTGTTCAAATTTTGTTAATTGGCGCCGGAAATTGGATGGATGTCCCAGGGATCTTAGAAAGGAACTTATTTGTAGTGCTTGCCAAGGGGATAGCTCGTAATTCCCTCCTCTCCTTGTTAGAGCCTCAAATGATGGCCACATATCCATTTGCAAAAAATGGGATGCCTGCACCTTGCCCCTTTCTTTTAGTTTATTAAAGATTACTCCTTCTGTACCTGGAACAAAACCCGGGTTCCCTAATATAGGGAACAAGGGGGATTGTTTTGATGAAAATTTTGGGTTCTTACAGATTTTAGCTGCAATTAATAGCGTTGGACCAATTGTGGGGTGTTTCTTCATCTTACTTGTCAATAGTTTATAACACCAAGATGCCCTACTTACTGCTATTGGACATAACTGCTGTTCTACCTCAACCCACTTTTTATACTGCCCGTTTCTGCACCAATCTATCAGTCTCGTCAAATGAGCCGCTTGGTAGTATTTGGCAATATCCCGAACTGCCATCCCCCCAAAACACTTGGGCAACCTCATCACCTCTTTTTTGATTCTGGCCTTTTTCCCTGCCTATATGAAATTCATCAGAAGGGCATTCGTTTGCCTAATAAATACCGATGGTATCATTATCGGAAGTGTTTGAAATAAATACGTAATTTTTGGCAAAATGCTCATCTTAAGTATATTATTTCTACCAAACCATGAATGTAATCCATGTTGCCATTTTCCAAGTAACCTACTTATTGAGGTAAGAAGTGGTGGAAAATGTATTTTAAATGTTTATTTTAAGTTTGCTGGGATCAGGGTACCCAAAAATTTCAGTGCAGTCCTCCACTTAAAACTAAAATTTTGTCGTATCCTCGACTGTTTCTGGGATTTCAGTGACACACTCATTACTTCGGATTTTGCCTGATTTATTTTTAAATTGGATAGCTCTCCAAATTTAGCGATTTCTTTGACGAGACTGGGAAGAGATACGTGTGGGTTTGATATAGTGAACAGCAAGTCATCTGCAAATGTTGTTACTTTGTGCCCTCTCCCCCCTATCTGTAAACCCTGTACATCCGGATTTTGACGTATTTTGTTTAATAGAGGTTCCAGGAATAACACAAATAATAATGGCGACAGGGGACATCCCTGGCGCGTTCCGTTTGTAACTTTGAAAGTTTTGGAGTTCCTCCCGTTAACTCTCACTGAGGCACTCGGGTCTGTATAGACGCTCCCAATCCATCTTAACATATTTTCCCCCAGACCCGCGTGCCTCAGCACTGAGAACAGGAACCTCCAATTCACTCTATCAAAAGCCTTCTCGGCATCAGTATTTAGGAACACGCAAGGGATGTCCCGGTCCCTAGCCCACTGCACCAGGTTAAGAACCCTTATTGTACCGTCTCTTGCCTCCCTAGTGGGGACAAAACCCACTTGGTCCATATCCACTAGCTCAGGTACCCATACTTGGATCCGTCTTGCTAACATCTTCGTAAAGAGTTTTAAGTCCGAGTTTAGCAATGAGATCGGCCTATAGCTACCGCACTCCGCGGGATCTTTCCCCTCTTTGGGGATAACTATAATTTGAGCTAATAAAGCCTCTGGTGGAAATTTAGCCGTCTGACCCACTGCATTGAAAAATTCTGTTAACTGCCCTCCCAATAATTTTATAAACTCTTTATAATATCTGATTGTGTATCCATCTGGGCCCGGGGCCTTCCCTTCTTTCATAGTTTTTAATGTTGCTTCTAGTTCTTCTATCGAGAAGGGGATGTCTAAACTTGCCTGTGCTATTGATGGTAACCTCGCTAAATCCGTTGCTAAGAGATATTCTTCTATTTTTGACTGGTCTGCTTGTGGCTGAGTCAGGTTGTATAGAGAGGAATAATACCTCCCAAACTCCTCCACTATCTCTTCTGGCTTCCTTTTTAATTGTCCCTCCTTCCCCTTAATTTGTGGGACATACGTTTGTTGACTTTTCTCTTTCAATTTCCCTGCCAGTAATTTGCTACACTTATCTCCAAATTCGTAATTTATTTTCCTACCCCTTTGTATTATTGCTTTGGCCTTATAGCGAAGGATCTCCGTGATCTGCCTACGGAGATGGCTCAGTTCTCTGCTTGTTTGGGGGTTATATGTCTTTTTATGTTGGAGTTCCAATTCCTGAATTTCCCTTAGTAAATTTTTAACCTGCTGTTCTCGCTTCCTTTTTATCTTCGCTCCATGTCTGATGAGGACCCCCCTTATCACCGCTTTGTGCGCTTCCCACACCATCCCTAGGTTACACCCGGGTGTAACATTTATTTGAAAATATTCTGTAATCTCCCGAGCCACTTCCTCTCTCACTTCATTATTCTGCAAGAGGCTTTCATTTAGACGCCACCTTCTCTCCTGAGCAAGCCCTGCTCCTGATAATGAGATACGTAAACTAACCGGCGCATGGTCCGACCATGTTATACTACCAATGGAAACCTCCATCACCAAGGGGATCAAATAGTGAGGTAACATGAAGAGGTCTATCCTCGAATACACCTGATGCGGATTGGAATAAAAGGTATAGTCCCTCTCTTCCCCATGTAGCGTCCTCCATGCATCCACCAGCTGGGTTTCATGGAGGCTACGTAAGACCCCCCGTCTGACCCCCTCCGTGATGGACGAGGTTCCCCTTGAAGTATCCATTTTTGGATTTAGGGGGATATTAAAGTCCCCCCCTAGATTCAATTTGCCTTCTAAAAACCCCATCAGTTCTTTAAAAATCTTCCTCATGAAGGTATCTTGATGTACATTGGGTAAATAGACTGTGGCTAGAGTCACTTTTGTTTCTCCTAAACTCCCTTTTAAAAAGAGATATCTCCCTTTTGGATCACAATAGCTACTTTCTAATGTCCAGGGGATCCTATTAGAAATCAAAATAGACACCCCTTTAGACTTTGCTTCTTGGTTCCCTGCATGGTAAGCCGAGGGAAAAAATCTATTTTGCAACAGTGGGAGCCCCCCCGTCCTAAAATGGGTCTCCTGTATATAGGCAATATCTGTCTCTAAACGTCTCAGGTCATTTAGTAACATCCTACGTTTCTCAGGGACATTAAGTCCCTTTACGTTTAGGGAGGTTATTTTTAATCCCTCCATCTCCGGCGCGGAAGGGGAAAAAAAAAAAAAAAAAACACCTTACTCTCCCACCCCCTTTACTTAGCCCCCCCCACTCTATCTCCCCTTATCTTCCCTCCCACCTCTAAGTCCCCTCAGGGTACGTTACCCACTTTTAACCCCCTCACCCAATGGTTCGGTGGGTAATATTCTATTCTAGGGGCTGGTCCAATTTAAGTGGAGCCAAAAAAAAAAAAAAGAAAAACCACACACAGAAAAAATAAAATAAAAATGAGACACCCCAGCCTGCTCCATCCCCACCCCCCACCCCCCGGTTATTCCTCTATTTATTTATCCCTACGGTCATATTATTCAATCATTTATTTATTTATCCCCCCCCTACCTGCCCCACAAGATTATTCTTCCTTAGCGTAACCACATGTTTTTCTTATCTTGCCCTCCAATTAATCTATTATCCACACATTTAAATTTTTCCTTCTCTTTTTTCCTTCTCCCTTCTCCTTCCCCTGCCCCGACCCAGGCCTTCCTCCCCCCCACCCGTCCTCCCCTCTTCTAGGGCTTACACCCCACCGTGATTCCTGTCCAACATCCACCCCTAACTCTCCCCCCCTCCCCCCTGGACCCCACCATCCCTCAGTCCCAGCATTATATATTAATTAAGTGATCCTTCACACCCCGGGGACCAGGGAGGGAATCCAACCCTCCCCCATCCCCCGTGTCATACATGCTTATATTCCTTGTGAACTTTTATTACTTTGTAATACTTTGTAATACTTCGTGTTGCTACCAATAGTGCCACCCTGGTCTACTATGGTCTACTATGGTCTACTATAACCCAACCTACTTAACTGTGTTATATATACCATGTCCCCAGATTTACTGGTCATGGTAAGTGAGGAAAGTGAGGGAAATACAAAAAAAAAAAAAAATTAAATAAATAAAAAACAAAACACTTCTAAATCAAACATTCCTAAATAAAGAACACCACATAACCCACTTCTGGGGTACTCTATCTGTACCCATTCCTTATAATATATGTGTATAAGTTATCCACTCCTATATATTACCCACTATATTGGGTTTATACTTATTCCAGTGAAATAAAAAAACAAACAAACGTGCAAATTAGAGGGACAAAAACCAAACCCCCCCTTTTTGTAAAAAAAAAAAAAAAAAAAAAAGTGTTACTTCCTGGAACTCTCTACAGGCAGTCCAGGTCCAGGGGGTCGGGATGTCCCCCCCCCTAATACCGGGTATCGGGGCAGAGGTGGAGGTGACCCACCTACTCATCATGGGCAAGACCTCACATGGGGCACAAAGGGCAGGAGGGGTAGATAATACAGAACTAGGGGGGGGAAAAAAAAAAAAAAAGAGAAAAAAAAAGAGAAGGGACAAGGGGAAGATTTCTTCTTCCACAAGGAGGGGGAGAGCAATAAAGTACAGCCATCCACGTATTAGGTGGTCCTTATTCTTCCTCCTTAAGGGGGTACCCCTACATTCTCCTTTCTCCTCTCAGACCTGCCAGTCCTCACGTATTTTGCTGTACCCCTGGAAATCCCCGATAAATGCTGCAGCCAATTTGGCACCTCCATTGTCTCCATCTCCATAAATTTAAACAGCTCTGGGAGTTCCAGGGGCTGTTGTAAATGAAATGTCTGGGTATTCCTCCTTATTATGACCGCAATAGGGTACCCCCACCGATAAGTCCCTCCTGCCTGCTTAACCTTATCCAAAACTGAACGTAACATTGCTCTCCGTTGGAGGGTAGCGCGGGAGAGATCTGGCAGTATCTGTATCCGCGACCCTTCAAACAAAATTTCTCCAGCCTCCCATGCTCTCCGACTTATAAGTTCTTTCTGAGAAAAATAATGGAAACAGCAAATTATGTCCCTTGGTCTATTTGGGTTATCTGATGGAGGTCCCAAAGCTCTATGTAGCCTCTCAAATTCAGGGGGGCCAGGGGTGAGGGGGTCTACCAGTTGGCGGCATATTGCCTCAATAGTCTGTTGTATGGCTTCTTTCCCAATAGTCTCAGGCACCCCCCTAAACCTCAGATTCTTGCGCCTACTGCGGTCCTCAATTTCTTCGACCTTAAGCTGCAGGGAGTCCACTTGTGCCAATTGTAACCTTTGAGATTGTTCCAAACTCGCCACCCGCTTCTCCAACAGCCCCCCCGCAACCTCCACATGAGCCAACTTATCTGATAGTAGCGTTTCGCCCTTCTAACAGGCTTCCACTGGGAAAGGAGACAATCTCAAGAGCATCACCTGCCAATTGATTTATATAAGAGACACCGGAAACACAGATGAATCATCCGTGTCCCTGCATCTTGAGAGGAACTACAAAAGTTTAATAAGCAACTCTATATATATGTATAATCTAGACCAGGAGACCACAGTCTCTTCTAAATTATTAGATTTAAAATATCACAATAAAACTAATAAAAGTAAAAAGAAAAAGAAAAATTCCTCTCCAGCATCCCAGCGCTGCCCTCATAAGGAACCGACATGCAGCGCTGAGCCTGCAGACAGGAATCATTATATACATAGCAGCATATAAATGAACATTTAGAATTGCACTGACAATTGCATTATGTTCTAAAACGCCAGTTATAAAATACATACAAAAACCGAGAGCCAAATAAATAAAACAATTAAGAATAACTAGTCATCTGGCGGGATATATATCTCTGGAACATATTCCCTCTCACATAACCCGGTATCCATATACATATGACTATTTTTCTTAAACAGGAGGGAATTGAAAATAAATTTCTCTCTGTCAAACATAGAGAGTGAAGTACTGGTGTATCAGTACAACAGCTATGTGTCAGCAAAAAGTTTGATTTAATATAAAAATAGATATACAAAAATACACAAAATAAATCTCTGAAAACACTGTTGTAAATCAAACACCGGTACATCAAAGGATAGCTTATCCCATATCTTGGCCAGAAACATCAGACCCTCTATAGGGAAACAAACTCAAGTGGATGTTCCAAAAAAAAAAAGTCAAAAAAAATTTAATAATTTTTTTATGCATATAGGAAAACAGCTATATACATATAGGGATATGTAACTATGAACCCAAACCAATATTCTCACATATTAGGCATGTTGATTTAAAGGGGTAGTGCAGGAGTTGAGGGTCAAGAATATTAATTCATGGATGCATATACATATCCTGCATTCCATATGGTATGAGGTGTCAGAATAATGGTAAACGTGCACACAAGCTGGGGTAAATATGAATTAGCAATTGTCAATGTAGCAATTGATATCCCACTCTACATTTAACCCATGCGGCGTGTAGCACATCATATCAAAGATCCATCTGGTCTCACGACGTGAGATCTGTCACTTCATGTCATCCCCCCTCCAGTGGCGGGTGTACTTTTCAATCCCGATGACATGAAGCAATGCTGGATTATGATCATGATACCTTTTAAAGTGTAAAGACACACTGTGTTCCTCAAATCCTTTCCTTATATTAGCAACATGTTCCCCTACTCTGATCTTAAGAGCCCGAATTGTTCTTCCTATATATTGTAAGCCACAAGGGCAAAAAAGGAGGTAGATGACCCCAATAGTGTCGCAGGTGATAAGATCAGAGATTTGGTAGTGTCGGGAAGTAACAGAAGAGCTAAAGGTGCTTGTTCTGATAGTTGTAGCAGAAGCACACACCTTACAGCGTTTGCAAGGAAAAAAAACATTCAGGGAGCCAAACATAGTGATTTTGGCCGGAGGATCAATCACACTAGGGGCTAGGAGATCTTTTAGATTTTTGTTCTTCCGGAAAAGTACTTTAGGGGCAGGAGGTAACTGGGGTCCCAGAATCTTATAATTTTTAAGGACGTGCCAGTATTTAGACAGAACCTTCTTCACCCACCAAAATTTGGAGGAGAAAGTGGTCAGAAAAGACCATTGGAATTCTGTGTTCTTATCCTTTTCCTTACTTTTAGGGACCAGCAGCTTAGATCTGTCCATTGTTAGCACATTTTCTATATTAGTATCCAGAACTGTAGATTCATACCCCTTTTCCAAAAACGGTTCTTCAAAATGACAGCCTGTGATTCAAAATCCTCTGTTTTAGAACAATTGCGCCTGATGCGTTGAAACTGGCCTTTAGGGATCGCATTCAGCCAGTTAGGGTGATGGCCGCTATCTACTGGGATAAACCCATTCCTGTCTGTGTCTTTAAAAAAGGTTCTGGTCATCAGAGCATTCCCCTCCCTGAAGATCACCAAATCAAGAAAGTTGACAATAATGGCACTGTGTTCATACGTGAATCGGATGCCCCATTCGTTCTCATTGAGGGACTTCATAAAAACTTCCAAAGATTCCTCACTGCCTTTCCACAGGAAGAAGGCGTCATCTATATATCTTCGCCATATTAGCAGGCGGGGGTCATTGAGGGAGAAGAGCCTATCATGTTCCCACAGGGCCATGAACAGCCCTGCCAGGCTGGGGGCAAATTTGGCCCCCATAGCAACCCCAGTGCTTTGCAGGTAGAATTGCCCCCCATAGAAGAAGTAGTTATGCTCCATTGCAAAATTCAAAAGTTTCATCACAAATTCACGAGTTGAAGTTTTTAGTGAAGGCTCTTTTCGTAAAAAGAATTCCGCAGCTTGGTATCCCAGCTGATGGGGGATGACCGTGTACAACGAGCACACATCTGCTGTCACCAACAGCACATCATCCTCGACTGATAGTACTGAGATCTCTCTCATCATCTGCATTGAATCTTTAAAAAAAGCCGGTGTTTTATTCACTGCTGGTTGCAAGAAGACATCTATGAACTTGCCAATTCTTGACGTGAGGGAATTGATTCCACTTACTATTGGTCGTCCGGGAGGGTGAACTGGGTCCTTATGTATTTTCGGGAAAAAATAAATTATAGGGGTTCGCGGGATTAAAGGTACTAGAAATTCTGATTCCTTGTCATTGATGACTTGCTTTCTATGTCCATCTCGGACAATACTTTTGAGTAGTTTCTGATATTTTTCCACTGGGTCCTTTTTCAAGATGGTATAGGTATTTCTATCTGACAATAGGTTCTCCATTTCTTTTCTATAATCATCCTTTTTCAGAATCACGACCCCACCCCCTTTGTCAGCTGGCCTAATTACCAGATCTTTCCTTTCACATAATGCAGCAATGCCTTCCTCCTTCTTCTTTGGTCTTTCTTTTTTAAAATAAACTTGAGATAGTTCCTTCAAAACCAAATCCTTAAATACAATAATTCCTGCCGCAGGTTTGCCTGGGTTAAACAAAGAGGCATTGCGGAGCCCGGTGCCACCCAATTTGGTGGATGCATTTGGTAAAGAATTAGGAACAATAGGATTGGATAAGAAGTGCCGTTTAATATTCAGTTTTCTCGTAAATTTGTTGATGTCTAAAAACATCTGAAACTTATTAAGTGGTTTTCTGGGTGCATATTTCAAACCTTGATTCAAGGTCAACTTTTCAGGTTGAGTCAGTTCAATCCCACTTAAGTTGAAAACTCCTTCACATTCTATTTCTTTCTCGATTTTTTTGGGGGTTCCTCCATTGGCCTCCTCTGCATCCTCTCTTTGTCTTCCCTTTTTTCCCCGTCCCTTTCCTAAAAAACTCTCTGTCTTATTCCTTAAAGGTATAGCACCTGGGGGACCATCCAAACTTCGTGTTTGAGTGTTATCATTTTTCCTTCCCAGATAGTACTGTTCCTGTTCATATCTCTGGTCATCATATCCATGTTGAGGGTTATGGTAATTCCCTCCTGTGACATCTTGTCTCCAGTGTACTCCTGGGGAGCGGGAGACACCCCCTGAGGTCCTCCCTCGGTATATCCATAACCTTGGGGTTCATCGTACCGTCCATAATGATCCATGGGTGGAGTTCTAGCTGGTGGGTATTGGTAGATCGGTGGTTGGTTTGAGTATGATCCCTGAGGAAATCTGTTACCTCTCCCATTTCCTCCTACGGAGGGTTTCCCCTGATTTCTGGGGTTCGAATTGTGAGGTGGGGGATACACACCAGATCCATTCAAGGGCGTTCTATTTCCCTTGTTTGTTCAATGCTGCGGTGTTCGTCCCCCCCCCAGTTCTAGTATCCCTATTTTTCAAGGGTAATGGATATGAGCTTAGTTGAGGTCTGGCATGGTCCCTGAGGGGAGGTGGGGGTGCCGGTTCTGAGGTCCCACTAGTTCCCTCATCCATGTCCAATTCCTCAGATGGCTGTGCAAAAATCTCTCGGTAATTCTCCTGCCATTTAAAAACATTGTGTACTTTGTAGTCCTCTACATCTCTTAAATATTTTTTCCGCTTTTTTATTCGTTGGTCTTCCTCTTCTTCTACCAATATATCATGTAGTTCCTTAGTGTACTAATAAGGAGAAGTGCAAATCTACCTTGCTTTGCATCTCACAATGGATGGCTGGACCAGCAGGCATGGGCAGGGCCGGTACATCAGTTTCACGGCCCATTGGGTTTCCCTCCGAGGCGCCGGGGAGGGATCGGCGGCATCAGATTTTGTGGTGCCGCCCCGGGGTGTCCAGGGGAGAACTGCTGGTCTCCGTCAATCCACTGTCTCTGCAGCTGCTGAGCCTCCCAGCAAGCGCCTCCGTAGCTACTCAAGTGTGGGACACGTGCGCTGTCAGGCCGTGCTCCAGCTTGTTAGTTTAGGGGACCGGAGGCACACTGGACAAGAAGTGCTGACCGCACTTCAGGCTCAGGTCCAGAAGTGGCTGACACCCCGAAGTCTCCAGGCAGGTATGGTTGTCTGGGACAACGGCAGCAACCTACTCTCCGCCCTCCAGGCTGGCAGGCTGACCCACGTGCACTGTCTGGCACATGTCCTCAACCTTGTGGTGCAGAAGTTCCGGGTTGAGTGACATTGTGCTAAGGGTGCGTAGGATTGCCAGCCACCTTAGGCGCTCCCCAACCGCTACCGAGTCCCTGTCCAAGTTGCAGCGGGACAACAGCCTGCCCCTTCGCAGGCTGATTGTGGTCAGTGTGACGCGGTGGAACTCCACCCTCCACATGCTGGAGAGGTTGTGGGAGCAGCGAAGGGCGGTGAAGGAATACCTGCTGGATCAAGGCACTGCCGGGCCATCACAAACCCTCCCGTACATCACCAGTGCGGTGTGGGGGCAGATACACCAGGTCTGCCATGTGTTGGCCCCTTTCGAGCAGGCGACCAAGATGGTGAGCAGGGAGCATGTCGGCCTCAATGGCGTGCTCCCTATAGTGTTCCTGCTGGACAGGGCACTAGATCGCCTGCTCGAGGCTGGGGAGAGTGCCTTGGTGGAGCAGGAGGAGGCAACACTGCTCCACCAAGACCAGGCCCAGGACGAGGAGGAGGAGGATGATGATGATGAGGAGGTTACTGGTGTCGTCCTGGAGTCAGGGCCTGGTCAGGAGGGAGAGCCGGTGTTGGGGGCACCGATAGTCCGGGGGTTTGGCATCTCTGAGCGCGAGCAGCAGCGCCTCCAGCATGAAGAGTGGGACGTCATGGACCCAGGCAGCCATGAGGAGTCACAGCGGGCTGTGCTCTTCCCCATGGCTGCCCACATGCTGAGATGCCTCAGGAGGGACCCCCGGGTTCAGACTATCAAGGAGAGGGATGAATTTTGGATGGCCACCCTTTTAGATCCAAGGTGCAAGGGGAAACTGGAGCAGTTCCTCCCAGCCAGCCGGAGGCAGCGCCGGATGGAGGAACTGCAGGCATGCATAGTCAGCCAGTTGGAGCAGGCAACTCCCCGGCCTCCAGTTGTCCCCCCTCATCTCACCCAGCAGGTGACTGCACCCAGCAGCAGCAGCAGCCGAGCAGGGGACCTAATGGGTGAGATGAGGATGTTCTTCCAATCTGAGCGACCCAGTACCAGCAGCAGCAGTCACCACCAGCGGCTGACCCACATGGTGGCAGACTACATGGCGTCCGTCGGTGCTTCTGACAGTATGAGCACCGACGACCCCATGGAGTACTGGGTTGCCAGATTGGACACCTGCCGCGAGCTCGCTCAGTATGCGCTGGAGTTATTGTCTTGCCCCCCCTCCAGCATACTATCTGAGCGGACATTCAGCGCGGCAGGTGGGGTGGTCACGGACAAGAGGACCCGTCTGTCCACTGACTCCGTGGACAGACTCACATTCATCAAGATGAATGAGTCCTGGATCGGCGGTGACTTTCTGGCACCCGCCGTCGGTTCATGTTAATATTTGGTACAGTAGCCTTTGTTTGCAATTACAGAGGTCAAACGTTTCTTGTAGTTTTTCACCAGGTTTGCACACACAGGAGGAGGGATTTTGGCCCACTCCTCCACACAGATCTTCTCTAGATCAGTCAGGTTTCTGGGCTGTCGCTGAGAAACACAGAGTTTGAGCTTCCTCCAAAGATTCTCTATTGGGTTTAGGTCTGGAGACTGGCTAGGCCACGCCAGAACCTTGATATGCTTCTTACAGAGCCACTCCTTGGTTATCCTGGCTGTGTGCTTTGGGTCATTGTCATGTTGGAAGACCCAGCCTCGACCCATCTTCAAAGCTCTAACTGAGGGAAGGAGGTTGTTGCCCAAAATCTTGCAATACATGGCCCCGGTCATCCTCTCCTTAATACAGTGCAGTCGCCCTGTCCCATGTGCAGAAAAACACCCCCAAAGCATGATGCTACCACCCCCATGCTTTACAGTAGGGATGGTGTTCTTGGGATGGTACTCATCATTCTTCTTCCTCCAAACACGGTTAGTGGAATTATGACCAAAAAGTTCTATTTTGGTCTCATCTGACCACATGACTTTCTCCCATGACTCCTCTGGATCATCCAAATGGTCATTGGCAAACTTAAGACGGGCCTTGACATGTGCTGGTTTAAGCAGGGGAACC
Source organism: Rana temporaria (assembly GCF_905171775.1). Lineage (NCBI taxonomy): Eukaryota > Metazoa > Chordata > Amphibia > Anura > Ranidae > Rana > Rana temporaria. The sequence continues at coordinate 336,378,092 of NC_053492.1, read as the reverse complement.
TTCCGTGCCATGCATGATTTCAAACCATGACGTCTTAGTGTATTACCAACAGTAACCTTGGAAACGGTGGTCCCAGCTCTTTTCAGGTCATTGACCAGCTCCTCCTGTGTAGTTCTGGGCTGATTTCTCACCTTTCTTAGGATCATTGAGACCCCACGAGGTGAGATTTTGCATGGAGCCCCAGTCCGAGGGAGATTGACAGTCATGTTTAGCTTCTTCCATTTTCTAATGATTGCTCCAACAGTGGACCTTTTTTCACCAAGCTGCTTGGCAATTTCCCCGTAGCCCTTTCCAGCCTTATTAAATAGTTAAAAAATCATAAATTGTGATTTCTGGAAAAAAACATTTTTGACTATGTCTCTCACAGTGGACATGCACCTACGATGACAATTTCAGACCCCTCCATGATTTCCAAGTGGGAGAACTTGCAAAATAGCAGGGTGTTCAAATACTTATTTTCCTCACTGTATACCTTTGAAACTCATAGTGGGCAGGTAGTGTTAAATATTTCCATGCTGTGTCATTAAGCCACTATAAGGAGTCCTGATGCTGCTGCCACATTATTTTGAAAAGTAATTGCTCATCGTGAATTTAAAAAGTCATGTATAGCATAGAAATAACGTTAATCAAACTTTTAAATTATGAGGCACTATGGTATAGTCAGGCTACAGCTACTTAAGGCCTGTGTCATTCTGCTTTTCAAATGTAATCACCATGCTACTGCAACTTCAAGCTTTTGTAATTTTGCCACCATATGGGCTCCTACTGCTAATGCCAAAAGGCTGAGTGATTATGTACCGATATATTACTCATACTGCTGCTGTCACCTTTTGTCGGAGAGATTTGACACTTTCTATTACTACTGCTGCTGTTGATGGCACCTCTTGCCCGAGCTATTTGCCATTTTTATTACTCTTACCGCTGCTGCTGCTGCTTATGATGGCACCTCTTGCCCGAGTGATTTGCCATTTTTATTACTCTTACCACTGCTGCTGTTCATGGCACCTCTTGCCCGAGTGATTTGACACTATATTGTCTAATATTACTACTACTGCTGCTGCTCACGACACCTATGTCACAAGTTATTTGCCACTCTATACTACTATTACCACTGCTGCTGCTGCTGTTCATCATGGCACCTCTTGTCCCAGTGATTTGACACTATATTGTCTACTACTACTACTGCTGCTGCTCAGTCACGACACCTATGTCATGAGTTATTTGCCACTCTATACTACTATTACCACTGCTGCTGCTGCTGCTTATGATGGCACCTCTTGCCCGAGTGATTTGCCATTTTTATTACTCTTACCACTGCTGCTGTTCATGGCACCTCTTGCCCGAGTGATTTGACACTATATTGTCTAATATTACTACAACTGCTGCTGCTCACGACACCTATGTCACGAGTTATTTGCCACTCTATACTACTATTACCACTGCTGAGGCTACTGTTCATCATGGTACCTCTTGCCCGAGTGATTTGAAACTATATTGTCTAATATTACTACTACTGCTGCTGCTCACGACACCTATGTCACGAGTTATTTGCCACTCTATACTACTATTACCACTGCTGCTGTTCATCATGGCACCTCTTGTCCAAGTGATTTGACACTATATTGTCTAATATTACTACTACTGCTGCTGCTCACGACACCTATGTCACAAGTTATTTGCCACTCTATACTATTATTACCACCTCTGCTGCTGCTGTTCATCATAGCACCTCTTGTCCCAGTGATTTGACACTATATTGTCTACTACTACTACTCAGTCACGACACCTATGTCACGAGTTATTTGCCACTCTATACTACTATTACCACTGCTGCTGCTACTGTTCATCATGTTACCTCTTGCCCAAGTGATTTGACACTCTATACTACTATTACCACTGCTGCTGCTGCTGTTCATCATGGCACCTCTTTCCCGAGTGTTAAAACACTATATTGTCTACTATTACTACTGCTGCTGCTGCTGCTCAGACACCTATGTCACAAGTTAATTGGCACTATATACTACTATTACCACTACTGCTGCTGTAAAGTCTTGCCCAAGTGTTTAGATGCTATCTAGTATGATTACCACTACTGCTTGTAAATGTTGCCTGTGTGATAATTACATTATATTTTAATACTACTGCTGCTGCCTTCATGCTGAGTAATGCTTCATGACCTCTCTGGCACAGCGGATCCACCAACAGCCTCCGCTACAAGCTACCAGACCGGATCGTAACAGCAAGTGTGAAACACTTGTACTTTATGTTAAACCCTGGTTTGCGGCCTTTATACTGCAACCATTAGCCTGTCTGCAAGAGGAAATCTGCACTCTCTCTTTCTCGCTCTCTCTCTCTATATCTATATATATATTGTTGCTTTTGTTATATTCATTTTTCAACAGTTTAGTTTGTGTTAGTCGTGTCTGTGTCCGTGTATTTTAGTTTGTCTTAGGTTTGTGTTAAATAAAATAATAGTATAAAATGTTTTTGGTTATTATGAAGTTAGATGTGTTGATGTTGATGTGTTAGATGTGAAGTTAGATGTGTTGAAAAACCTACCAATCTCAATAAGAAAGGAAACATTTAAAAAAAAAACATTTTTTATTGAATGAATGAATGAATGAATGAAAAACTTATATAGCGCGGCACATGCGAACTGAATCGCCTTCTTTATTAAAAGAAAAAAAAAATCAAATGTAATTCTGCATGAGCTTCTGAAGCTCTGCCATCTCAGCAAAATTATTTCTCTGCTGTTGCTCCAGCTGCTGATTTTGGAGGTCCAGAAACCGCATTTTCCACTGATTTGCGAGAATTTTGTCTTGGGTGCTCTGGATGACAATTTGTTTTTCCATCATCTTTTTCAAAGCTGTTAGGATATAAGAAAAAAACATTTGGATTTCAAAGACCGTTACCAAATTAATAAAATATTTATGTTGCTTATTAAACAATCATTATCATGTATACACAATTGTTATGTGTCTAGCACATATACTTCTATCATAAATACCATATTATTGTTCTGAAATCTGACGGGTGCGCTTTAAATGCTGTCCATTTTTATATCTACATCTTATTGTTGAAATGTTATTAATCTTTGTGCACATATTTACCCTCCTGACTGAGGCTCACAGGAACCGTCTCATCCTCCTGCTCCTCTTCTCCTTCACCCGATACACCACCAGAAGTTGGGGGGGGGGTTGCAGCTCCTCCTCTTGCTCCTCAACAGGAGCTGGGGGTGGCGACTGGGAGGGCCCTGGGTGCTCCTCATCCCTCTCCTCCTCTGCATCCTCCTCCTGCTCCTCCTCTTCATCCTCCTCCTCTGCGGCCTGTCGCCTTGTGCGCTTGGGGCGCACAGATGGTAGAGGAGCTCCTATAATAACACAATGTTCATATATGTAAAAAAAAAATTCTAATAACGTATGCAAATTCTGTGTACTCTGCTATATTGTATATGAATAAAAAATGAATTTATATACACAGTTAACCAATGGGATAATGTTATATTAAAGGGTCTTGCGGGCACTACAGGGGACTGAGTGTGAGCTGGGCTGCCACCATGGTAAAATGAGCTGTTTTTGTTTCCTTTGTTTTGTTCAGACAATCTCATGTTAAAAAAAGGGCCTGATGGAGTACATGGGATTACTATGTTAACCCCACGTCTACCACAGGAATTTAGTGGTAATCTATATATATAAAACTCAACGTGTGTGTGTATGTATGTATGTATGTATGTATGTATGTTCCAGCATCACGTCCAAACGGCTAAAGATATTAACATGAAACTTGGCACACATGTTACTTATATGTCAGCAACAAACATAGGATAGGTGGTTTAACCCTTACCCACCCCCATTTGCCATGGTCGGGGTTTTTCTTTAAAGTCCCATTCAACTCTATGGGAAATACATGTTACTTCATAACGGCTGTAGATATTTCGATAACACTTGGTCACATGTTACTTATATGTCCACTTAAACTATAGGATAGTTAATTTGTCCCTTAACTACCCCCATTTGTGAGGGTCTGGGTTTTTGTTTAAAGTCCCATGCAAATCAATGGGAAATGTATGTTCCCACATAACTTCTGTACGCCTGGAGATATTTCAATAATACCTGGTACACATATTACTTATATGCCAAATAAAAATATATGACAGTTAAATTAACCCTTACCTACACCCTTATATAAAAGATGGGTTTTTGTTTCAAGTCTCATGTAAGTATATGGGACTGTGGTCTCTTCATTTTCCTACCCAAAAGGTTAAGATAGGAAGACCGGGCAACGCCGGGTATTCAGCTAGTTGAGTTATAAAATACCACCCCTTCCCCTTTAACCCACCACACCACCACTTTAATTCCATGGTTTAACTTGATGGAATAATGATAGAAAAGGGGGAGAAGGTTTCAATTCCCCCTTTTCTCATGGGAAAGCGGCAGGACTTAATAAAATTAGTAGTGACGGTTTCAAGTTCCCCTTTTGGGAACCTAATAGGGCTCTTTAGGTGTAAGCTGGTCCTCGCGTGGCCTAGTTAGCTGGAAAACGCGGTTTTCCCGTTTTTTTGGTGAACACGAGGTGATCACGCAGCCTACACATGCTTTTCCCGCACTTTTTAGGCCTGTGGGCCTGCTACCAGTTGGTTCAGGAAAAATCCAGTGTTAGTTAGGGGTATATAAGTAGGGTTTCCGTCAGCCTTGCTCTCAGTCGCCTCAGTAGACGGGACTGTGGTGTTCCCCTCCCCCCCTTTTTTCTTTTCTTTTTGTCGCGGCTGCTAATTATGTGGGATGGTCACCTTTGTTTTTTTTAAAAAAAATAATAAAAAAAATTTAATTATACAAAGGGTGACAAATCTGTTTAGTTTAGTTGTTGTTGGATACATTTTAAAGTTGTAATATATTTAGGTACAGCCTGAGCCGTAGTGACTAGTCTGTTTTTTAAGTTATTAAAGTATTTATTTAAAATATATGTCTGAAATCCAATAATAAAGCAGCCTCGGCCAGTATTAGTACATTAATGGGGTGTCTTGTTTATTTAGTTTAATTATAGTTAATAAGTGTTCCTGTCTGCTGTCCCATGTCTTTTTTCAACAGTACTATGAATACCGTGGGTGGTGATATATGTTACCACAACATGGCGTCTGGGTTAACAACATCTGCCCTAAGGTTAATTACATATGACCTTACATAACTGTCACCAATAACTTACCTGGATAGAATTCATCCCGGATCTTTGTGACCTGGCCCATGTGGCGCCTCTTTAGGTCCGACCACTTTTTTAAGATGGCCATGCGGTCATGTGTGCCGCCATGCACATTTTGTAACTCCCGCATTAGGGAGCTGACTATTTTTTTTTTCCTGCTGCCTGCGGATCTGGTCATATCCCTGTTGCAGGAACCTCTGCAAGATGAAGAACAAAGTATATTATAATACTTTTGTTTAAACCCTTATGGATATATGACGTAAATGTATGGTATTCAACAATTGGAAGCATTCTCGCCTTATTAATCAATGACAGGGGTAACATGACAGATTTTATATCTTGCCATTTTGGTCACCACCTTTTTTGCATAAATATAGCAGCCATTATCATTTTCATAATTATGTATATATGAGTAACAACAACACAGGATACACGTATGGGGGAGAAATTAGTTGCTATTCATCTGACCGCTATAATTATTTTTTGACCCTTATACTGGGCCTGTACAATAAGGTGACCAGATTTTTAAAATGAAATCTGGGGACATATTTTTTCTTTACTAGTAATGGCAACAATCAGCGACTCTCTGCCCATCGCCGCTCGCCTCACAGCCTCTCAAGTCTTACTCTTCAGGCCTTGGCTACTACTGGGTGGGAAGCGGAGGAAGATCACTCCGCCAGGGAAGGCAAGGAGATAGGCAGGTGGCTGGCCAGGATTTGAGCCAAGGCAGAAGAACATGCGAGCGAAGCTGAATGGGCATGCGCTCGAAACAGAAGAAATATTCCCTCCGCTCTGACCAGCACATGATCATCAGAAAGGAGCACAGATAATATGAAAAATACAACCCCCCTTTGCTAGTAGGCACAGCGGAGTTGGGGTGTGTAGATTCAAATTTTTTTATTTTAATTCTGCACTGATTGTCTTTGAAATTGCCCCTGCCCCCTATTAAATCCAATCTGGGGACAAAACCAGGGACAGACTTGGTCCGGGGACAGTGTCCTCAATCAGGGGACTGTCCCCTGAAACTGGGGATGTCTGGTCACCCTACTGTACAATAGATTATTTTTTTTCATCCCTATCTTTATATAGGAACAATAATATGTTTGTTTCTTTTGACTTTTTGATGAATTAATTTTGAATAAATAATGGAGTTGATGTTATTTAAAAACTACAACTACCAGCATGCTCTGATACACCATGTAGCTCACCGTCACCAGCTGTACAACAATTATACTTTAACTCCCAGCATGCCTGGACAGTTAATGGCTGTCCGGTAATACTGGGGAGTTGTTTTGCAACAGCTGTAGGCTCCGTTTAGGAAACAGTGCCGTACCAGACGTTTTTTTTTTATTGTGGAGGGGAGGGTGGCTATGTAGGGGTATGTGTATATGTTGTGTTTTTTAATTTTTATTTAGTGTGGTGTAGTGTTTTTATGGTACAGTCAGAGGGGCGTGGGGTTCACAGTAGTTTCCCGCTGAGGGTTTGAGCTGCAGCGCCAAATTTGCTTCAGCTAGAAGCAGACTGTAAGCCCCAGCCCATGTGAATGTACCCTGTACATTCACATTGGGGGAGAGGGGGGGGGTTATTGCAGCCAGTTGCATGCAGGGAGTTGTCGTTTTGCAACAGCTGGAGGCACAATGGTTGCAAAACACTGCGAGTTTGTTACCTAACTCAGGGTTTCAAGACCAGTGCGCCTCCAGCTGTTGCAAAACTACTACTCCCATCAGGCATGGTCTGTCAGTGCATGCTAAGAATTTTACTTTTGCTGCATCTAGAGTGCCACAGTTTAGAGACCCGTGTATAGTGAAAAACTGAGCTTTTGCTGATCGGCCCACAGGCCAACTCTACCCTTTTACCTGCCTGGCCATCCTCGTTTGGCCCTGCCCCAACTCCAGCTAAGCAGGTAAAAAATCTGGGTATAATTTTTGATGCTGAACTAAGCTTCGTACCTCACGCAAAATATTGCATAAAATCAGCCAACTATCATCTGCAATTATTACGGAAAATTAAGAATCTTTTCACTCAGCACAACCGTATGATCTTAGTTCATGGACTTATCCACTCTAGGTTAGATTGTTCTAATGTTTTCTTTCTAGGGCTCCCACAGAAGTGGATAAAACGATTGCAGATTACACAGAATCATGCTGCAAGACTAGTCACAAACTGCCCAAGGCGGAATCACATCTCCCCGGTGCTTAAGAATCTACACTGGCTCCAGATAGCAAAACGGGTTGAGTTCAAGGCACTCTGTCTGGTGTTTCGGGCCTATTGGCAACTAGGTCCAATGTACTTATCGAATATGATACAACACTACTGTCCACCCAGAGAGCTTCGCTCTACTGACGCCCTGTTAGCAATTATTCAATCTAGTCGATCAGCTTCAAAAGGTGGCCGCCGGCTCCAAACAATGGGGAACTCTCTTTGGAACCAGCTCCCTCATCAGCTCCGAGCATTCTCCTCCTTGATGGCCTTCCATAAGGGCTTGAAAACACTTATTTTTTCACAAGCCTACAGATAGAGACTTGGCCTTCCAAGCCCTTAGCAGGACGCTGCCTTAATCCCAGGCTGCGGTCCATAGTCAGGGAGTAGGGATAGGCTTTTTGTGCCCTGACACCCCCCCTTCTTTTTATATTTCTGTTTATTTCTTGTCTGTTCCCCTCATTTACTTAGATGTCCTAGTTTCTTCTTTTTGCTCTTGGGAACTGGATACCCCCAGCTTGTTGGTAAGCGCTTATACGCAAGTTTCACAACTCGCATTCGGCGCTCTATAAGTATTTATTCTAATCCAATCCAATCCAATAGTGGTCTGAAAAATGTGGGCCTGCAGAACTTGCAAAACTAGAAGTGCCAGCATGCCCAGGCATGCTGGAAGTTGTAGTTCTGCAACATCTAAAGGGCAATATGTATTCGAACGTCCTTGGGCCTTAAGGACCCTGAAGTCAGGACGTTCGCATACGTCCTATGTCCACAACATGTTAATTATGCTAAATAGCAAGGAAAGTGCCAAAATACACATTTACCAACCAGGGTGTCTGCAGCTGTCCAGGCATGCTGGGAGTTGTAGTTTTGCAAGAGCTGGAGACACACTGTTTGGGAAATACTAATATCTGATCTTATATCCTAACTTTTAAACTAGTCTAAAATGCAGTTAAAGATAATGAAAAAACAGTGGTGAAATTACTTACATTAATCAGCAGTTTTTCCTCACTGGATGAAAAGTTACTCCCCACCATCTTCGCTTCGCAGTGCAGCACAAAATCGCGATCCGAAATTCGACTGGCAAAGATCCAGGAATTGATCTCCGATTTCGCGTGTTGTTCGCGCGCCTGCGCATGCGCGGACGAGAATTTCGCAATCATTTTCGTAATCGCATTATCGAAATTTCGCAATATTGTTTATTCGATAAAATATCACTAATATTCTATTTTGGCGAATATTTCTCGAATATTCTACTATATATTCGTGATATATCGCGAAATCGAATATGGCGTATTCCGCTCAACACCAATTACTATAAGAAAAAAGTAATTTAAAACTGCTTGCGGCTTTAATGTAATGTCTGGTCCCTGCAATATGGATGAAAATCATTGCGAAAAATAGCACAGACACAGACAGTACACACACCACGTAGCTTTAGGTGCAAATTACAGAGCACACGGCCAGTACACACCAAGTAGCTTTAGGTGTAATCTACAGAGCACACGGCCAGTACACACCAAGTAGCTTTAGGTGCAAACTACAGAGCACACGGCCAGTACACACCAAGTAGCTTTAGGTGCAAACTACAGAGGACACAGGCAATAAACCATGTAATAATTCTGCAGCTAGCACAATCACCTGCCTGCCAGTAAATTAGGAAGAACTGATCTAGCTAAACTATACAGTGTATAAATATATGTACAACACCTTGGATGTATATATATCCTCTACACACTGTAACATTAACTGACTAGCCTGCCTGCTCTATCTCTAAAATGACACTCTCTCTGTCCTCTCTTAACCACCGCAACACACTACACAAGGCCGACCTGCAGGCAGCCTTTTATAGTGTGGGGCGTGTACTAAACCCCCTGAGCCATAATTGGCCAAAGCCATGACCAGTGTAATTCGGATAGCCCAATTACCCTCCCAAACCATTAACCTCATTTGTTACCATTACCTTACCCCCCTTCTAGATTAACGAGAGACACAAGTTGTTGGAGTAAAAATGGCCACGACAGCCAATTTTTATTTTAAACATAAATAATTTTTAAATAAAATAATTAAATCACACCAACTTTTTCTTAACAATTTAATTAACAACTTTTAATAATAACCCAGCTTATTGGTCTTTGACGGTAACCCGGCTTAACCTCCCTTTCTTTACCTTACACTGCGGAACCATTAACCATAAACCGGCCCCCAGCCGACCCAGCTCGGAGACAAACCTTTTTCCACCGCAGTGCAACCATAACCGTATTCCAGCGGACACCGTTCCACTGGAATAATCCCCCATAAGGGTCCCATCCCACTGATGAGCCCAGCACCATTTTCATCACATCTGTAACTGCCACCATCAAAGACCAACGAACACCGCCAACCACACTGCCACCGATGTCATGACGAACTTAGCCTTCAGATCTGAAATACAAGAAAACACACAAACAACACCGAAACACACAACACATAGGGAGGGTGGGTGGGAAAAACCTGCCTCCTTGGTCGTTCCTTCCCGTACTTTCCTCCCGAGTCCACGCCTCCCCCTTTTATAATACTCCTCCCCTCTCTGCACACCATTTCTTTTTCCTTCCACCAACCAGCTACCTTCCTTTTTTAACCCTTACTTGCCCTACCTCCACACAGTCATGCCCGGCCCTACGCTATTTTGCTTTGCTGTCTTTCCACTCCGGGCCTCACTTGACCAGTGTAATTCGGATAGCCCAATTACCCCCCCAAACCATTAACCTCATTTGTTACCATTACCTTACCCCCCTTCTAGATTAACGAGAGACACAAGTTGTTGGAGTAAAAATGGCCACGACAGCCAATTTTTATTTTAAACATAAATAATTTTTAAATAAAATAATTAAATCACACCAACTTTTTCTTAACAATTTATTAAACAACTTTTAATAATAACCCAGCTTATTGGTCTTTGACGGTAACCCGGCTTAACCTTCCTTTCTTTACCTTACACTGCAGAACCATTAACCATAAACCGGCCCCCAGCCGACCCAGCTCGGTGACGAACCTTTTTCCACCGCAGTGCAACCATAACCGTATTCCAGCGGACACCGTTCCACTGGAATAATCCCCCATAAGGGTCCCATCCCACCGATGAGCCCACCACCATTTTCATCACATCTGTAACTGCCACCATCAAAGACCAATGAACACCGCCACAGCCCGCAAGGGTAACCCCTTACCCTTACGGGCCCCTCCACACCCGCAGGGCCCTCTGGATCCCCTCCTGTAAGTCTAGAAACCACAGCTCCATATCCAAGTCAGACAGGTGAATACCATCTCTGCGAAGGTACAGCCCCACGTTCTCCTCTAACTCCAAGTGTCTTATCACTAACCCCCCATGTCTCGCCACAAACCTCCCAATCACCTTGTTGACCTTGATCCGCCCTTTGTTCAGCCTCACTACCGATCTCGCCATGCGCCAGGTGGTCCGAGCAATTATGTCGGACCACACCAGTAGCATCCTAGGATAAGCCGCGCGAAAGGTCAATACATCCGCCTTAACGGCCGTGATCAAATCCCCAATAGGCCTAATTCCTAGGTCATTTGCCCCTACATGGAGAACTAGCACATCAGGAGAGCGGTCCAGTCGGGCATAATGCTGCACCTCCGGCAGCACCCTGCCCCACTCCATTCCCCTAATCCCCAGCCACCGGATCCTAGCCACCCCCCTAGGGATACCTAGTTGCCTGCCATCCGGCCTAGCTTCCGCCCTTCTGGCCCCCCAGTACACGAATGAGTGCCCCAAAATCCAAACGAGGCGCTCCTGACCACCATCTGAAAAACAAATAACAAAATTGAGTGACCAATACAATGCAACAAACATTCCAACGATTCACCTTCAGAATCCTGAACCTCCCCACCCCGAATTGTTACTCCATCAACATATGTGGTCTAACGTACGACCTGAATCATTTGGATTCCCACCTGCCGATACGCTTTATCGCCGCCTCATCCAACCCGCACCGAGCCGCCTCAGTAGCCGCCCCGATGCGGAAGGAGTGCGAGGCGAATTGTCTGTCAGCAAACCCAGCCACCCGTAAGCATTTCCGAAACACTGCTACGAACTGGAACTTGTATACAAACGAACCATCCTTATGCATTCCTCCACCCCCGGGCGAATGGGCAAAAATTCCCCCACCACCCTTACCGGGCAAACTCCCGACCCCTGTAAAGCATACAAAAACACGTCCACCCCTTTTCCTGCCTGATCCGTTTTTGACCTGCGCAGCCTGAATACCACCCTACCTTCAGCAACGTGACTAACAACCCCCCCCCCCCCAACCGTTTTAGAGGGGCTAACCAATTCCCCTACCCGGAACGCTCCAAAAAACGCGATGGTGAAAACCGCCCGAAACAAACTCACCTCATATTCGGAAGAGCATACCTCCGCCAGCACACCACAGATCGCCTGTAAAATTTTAAATGAAACCGGTCTCCTCGTATCCCTACACCTATTACCCTTCCTGTACCCCTTCACCGCTTGCTTCACCCAAAAGGACTTAGTAAAATCTTCCCTGCCCTGTAGTTTAAACAAGAACGCCAGGGCCGTTAACTTTTTTTCAAGTGCAGAAACTGACCCGCCTCGCTCCATATGCCTAGCCGCATAGTACAGTACCAACCAACCCATTTCAGCATCACCTGGCTTGCCATCCGTTAAGCGCATGTAACTGGACCATTCCTTCCAGACCTTGGCATAAGCCGCCCACGTAGTCCCACTCACTGAACGCCTGATCCATGCTGCTGCGATTCCGAAACAATCCCCCACATCCAACCCGGGCAAGGCACCCCTTCTCTGTCCGCATGCGGGGCCAACTTCCTGAACTTGTCCCACTGAAAGCGAGATAGCGCGTCAGCAAGCCTGTCGTCCACACCCGGAATATGCACAGCATACATAAATATATTCCATTGCAGGCACCTTAAAACCAGATGGCGCAGCAACCTAACCACCGGCAAAGAAGAGGCGGTGATCCGGTTGATGACCTGAACCACCCCCATGTTATCACAGTTCAGCCTGATCTTCAAATTCCTGCAAGATTCCCCCCACAACTCCATGGCCACCACCACAGGGAACAGTTCCAGTAATACCAAGTTCTTTACCGAACCCGTCTTGACCCACTCCTCAGGCCACCCTTCCGCACTCCATTTTCCCTTAAAGAAGGCCCCGTGACCAGTTGACCCAGCCGCGTCCGTGACCAGATCCAAGTCAAAGTTATTCACCGGGCCTTCCATCCACAAGGACCGGCCATTGTACTCCTCCAGGAACGAGTGCCACACCTGCAAACCCGCATGCAGCTCTTTTGTCAACCGGACAAAGTGCGTTGCTACTTTAACCCCTGCACACCCTCCCCATAGGAATGATGCGGCAGGCAAAGTTCAATTTGCCCAGCAGAGATTGCAGCGCTCTCAACTGCACTTCATGGCGCCCCAACATACCTCTAATCTCCAGCCGAAGATTTTCCACCTTTTCCACTGGTAACCTAAATTCCATGGCCACTGAGTCTAACACAATCCCCAGAAAACTCAATTCTGTAGTTGGGCCCTCCGTCTGGTCAGCCGCCAGCGGCACTCCAAACCTTTCCGCGACATGCTGCAGCGTTGCTAGCAACGTCACGCAAACCCTGCAAGACGGGGGCCCACGCACAGAAAATCATCCAGGTAGTGCATGACTGAGTTTTCTGCCTGCCACGTCCCTGACCACCCACTCCAAAAAAGAACTGAACTTCTCAAACAGTGCGCACGAGATGGAACAACCCATGGGAAAACACTGGTCCACATAATACTTCCCCTGCCACCGGCAACCCAACAGCCAAAAACTGTCCGGGTGTACCACCAGCAAACGAAATGCAGCCTCAATGTCAGACTTTGCCATGAGCGCTCCCTGCCCATACCGCCTGACCCACTGCACCGCCGCGTCGAACGAGGTGTATGACACCGTGCATGCCTCCGGATCAATCGCGTCATTCACCGATCCCCCTCTTGGGAAGGACAAATGGTGAATGAGGCTTGAACTTGTTCGGTTCCTTCTTGGGCACCACTCCCACGGGCGAAACCACCAGCCTGGGCAAAGGCACCCCCCATCCTACCCAATTCCACCTCCTTAGCTAGCTTGTCTGACACCACCCCCGGGTTCTCCAGAGCAGACCGCAGGTTCTTCGCCAAAGGTGGCACCTCCGACAAGGAACACGGAATTGTAAATCCCACCGAGAAACCGGAGGCGAGCAGAGCAGCCGCCGCCCTGTCCGGAATTAGGAAAGGAAGCATCCTTTCCCCCCTCACCGGCGTCTTCCCTTTTGTTCCCAGCCTCCCCTGCCCGCTTCCCTTTCTTAAAACATCGCGACAAGGGATGACTGCCGCCGCACCCCAAACATTCGTGTCGGAAACGACAGGTTACTCCATACGTGCAGGAACCTTCGTTGAATTTCCAGCACACCCCCCACTTTTTTCCGGCCAGCGGTCCCGAGGTGGATGTACCTCCGGCCCCCCCCCCCCCCCCGAAAAAAACTGGTTCGGCGTCTGTGGCGCCGACATCATGCGCATCCACAGGCTGATGTCCTTATGGTCCCATCTAAGTGAGGGGCGAACCGCCCTCCGCTGGCGAAACTGCTCGTCATAGCGCAACCAGCCTGTCCCCCCATACACCCGATGAGCCTCCCCAATCGCGTCCATATAGCAGAACAACCCGGAACAATGCTCCGGATGCTTCTCCCCTATAACACTAGCCATAATGGCAAAGGCCTGTAACCAATTAGCGAAAGTACGCGGGATAAGCCTGTACCTCCTCTTCTCCTCATCCTCCTTTTTGGAGTCATCCGGCTTCACTCTGTCCAGATTGAACTTCTCCAACGGGAGGAGGGAGAAGATTTCTATATACTCACCTTTTACTATCTTGTCCCTCACCTCCTGTTTCAAGTGAGCCCCTAGCGGGCCCTCGTAACAAACATACACTTCGCATTTTGCAGCGTCAGCTATGCGCACCACATCAGATCTGACAACTGCTGGCTTGGCCCCCCCCGATTTATCCCCCGACGTGCTGCTATCCGGGACCGGACCCGACCCCTTGGTGAGGGGGGCGTCCACCACCACCGCAGGGGGTGCCGCAACCGCAGCCCCCACCCCTCCCCCCACCCATGGTGACACCTGTGGTGATTGCATCCCCCCAGAAAATCTCTGTACCAGGTCCCGCAACCCCCTGAAAAAATCCCCAAGTCCCGCCGGTGCCCCCGTCGCAGCAGGCAGGATGCCCGCCACCCCCAGGCCAGCAGCAGGGGAAGAAGTAGGGGCGCACCCCCCACCCCCACTGAAACATCAGGTACAGCCCCCCCACCCCCAACCCCCAACAACCTAAACACAAAACAGCAGCTACATCCCCATCCATAGATTGTGTGTGCTTACCGTGTCGGCTGGATGAGTCTCCCACAGCCCTCGTAGGCCCGTCCACCGCCGGCGGCACCACCGCGGGATCCTCCCCGTCCGACTCTGAGGCCTCCCCTTCCGACCTGTCTGCTGAAGCCGGCGTCCTTGGCGATGTCAACCCCCCAGGCGGATCCTGCCTGGAGGTCGCAAACCCTGGCCTAACTGCCGGGCGACCTCTGGAGTGAGACCCGGCTGTCGTCGGGGCGGAACGCCCATCTGCTCTCCCAGGGCCCCGACTAGGCCCCGACGCTCCATCTTCCTGGCTTGGGGATTCCGACCCCCCTCCCCTCCTGGAACCGGCGGCCGCAGCCGAATCCAGCCCGCCGGCCGTATCATGGCTTCTCCCGCGGCGAGTCCCCCCCCCTCGCGATCCCTGGACTAGAGGGGGAGACCGAGCGATCCCTGTGTCCCCGGCGGGCAGGCGAGGTACGGGCGACATTGTGACCCCTAGCCCCGCCCACCAAGCTCCGCCGACGGCGAGGATTCCGGTCCGCCTCACCCCCCGCAGGAGCATTGGCGCGCTTAGCAGGGGGGGGCACTGGGTCCACATGGGGGCTCCTAACTGGGCGCTGAGCTCTGGCAGATGGGCTGGGCGAGTAACGCTCCGGGGCCCTGGACCTCCGAGCACGTGGCGACCACAATTCCGGCTCGTGCGACCCCCCCCGCCTCGTCCCGCTGCAGTCCACCGACCTGTTCTTCCAGCCATCCGGGGTCCCGAGACGCGGCCGCCGCCCGTAGCCTGGCAAAAATCGAATCAATGTCCATTTTGCATTTAAAGAGACCAGGAGCAGAGAGACAAAAAACCTGCCTCCTTGGTCGTTCCTTCCCGAACTTTCCTCCCAAATCCACGCCTACCCCTTTTATAATACTCCTCCCCTCTCTGCACACCATTTCTTTTTCCTTCCACCAACCAGCTACCTTCCTTTTTTAACCCTTACTTGCCCTACCTCCACACAGTCATGCCCGGCCCTACGCTATTTTGCTTTGCTGTCTTTCCACTCCGGGCCTCACTCCCTGGCTTTGGCCAATTATGGCTCTCCGTTTTTTGCAAGCTGTGATTGGCCAAGCATGCGGGTGCATGCTTGGCCAATCATCAGCCAGCAATGCCGCAGTGAATTATGGTCTGTGAAACGTAACTCGAATTTGGCGCGAACGCCCCAAAACGTTCGTAATTCGATGAACGATCGAACATACGATGTTCGAGTCGAACATGAGTTCGACTCGAATACGAAGCTCATCCCTAGTCGATACCTTGTGCAGCAGCATCATCTATGTAATTGCGGTAAATCTGGTGGATAATCCTGGGGGGTTAAAAGCAGCAGTGGTGTCAATGTGCTGTGTGGTGGTGTCAATGTGCTGTGCGGTGGTGTCAATGTGCTGTGCGGTGGTGTCAATGTGCTGTGCGGTGGTGGCAATGTGCTGTGCGGTGGTGGAAATGTGCTGTACAATGGTGGCAATGTGCTGTGCGGTGGTGGAAATGTGCTGTGCAATGGTGGCAATGCTCTTCATATCTCGCTCGCTCTTCATATCTCGCTCACTCTTCATATCTCTCTCACTTGCTCTTCATAACTCTCTCACTCACTCGCTCTTCATATCTCGCTCGCTCTTCATATCTTGCTCGCTCTTTATATCTCTTGCTCTTCATATTTCTCTCGCTCGCTCTTCATATCTCTTCTCTCGCTCTTCATATCTCTCTCTCTCACTCTTCATCTCTCTCTCGCTCGCTCTTCATATCTCTCTCTCGCTCGCTCTTCATATCTCTCTCTAGCTCGCTTGCTCTTCATATCTTGCGCGCTCTCTCTCTCGCGCTCTTCATATCTCTCTCGCTCGCCCTTCATATCTCTCTCGCTCACTCTTCATATCTCGCTCGCTCGCTATTCATATCTCTCTCCCTCGCTCTTCATATCTCTCTCCCTCGCTCTTCATATCTCTCTTGCTCGCTCTTCATATCTTGCGCGCTCTCTCTCACGCTCTTCATATCTCTCTCGCTTGCTCTTCATATCTCTCTCGCTCGCTCTTCATATCTTGCTTGCTCTTCATATCTCTCTCGCTCGCTCTTCATATCAGGCTTGCTCTTCATATCTCTCTCGCTCGCTCTTCATAGCTCGCTCGCTCTTCATATCTCTCTCTCTCTCTCTCTCACTCACTCGCTCTTCATATCTCTCTCGCGCGCTCGCTCTACATATCTCTCTCTCACGCTCGCTCTTCCTACCTCTAATGCTCGCGCTCCCTCTTCATATCTCTCTTGCTCGCACTCGCTCTTTATATCTCTCTCTCTTCATATCTCTCTTGCTCGCTCTTCATATCTCTCTTGCTCGCTCTTCATATCTCTCTCACTCGCTCTTCATAACTCACTCACTCGCTCTTCATATCTCACTCACTCGCTCTTCATATCTCTCTCGATCGCTCTTCATATCTCGCTCGCTCTTCATATCTCTCTCGCTCGCTCTTTGTATCTCTCTCTCTCTCTCTCGCTCTTCATATCTCTGTCTCTTCATCTCTCTCTCTCGCTCTTCATATCTCTCTCTCTCTCGCTCTTCATATCTCTCTCTCTCTCTCTCTTCATATCTCTCTCTCTCTCTCTCGCTCGCTCTTTGTATCTCTCTCTCACTTGCTCTTCTTTCAATCTTCTTTTATTTGATTTTAAAACAAACAGATAATGGATAATGGCCACACAAGAAATACACATTTGATTTAACACCAACAGTTAACACAGGAAAAGTAAGGGAAGGAAGAAATACATTCCATATATACAGTATATACCAATGTCAACTTAAAAATTTAATTTATGCATTTCTCCCAACCTACCACCTCTCCTACCCTCTATAAACTCATAACTCTCCATATTATTAATCATCAATAACCCCATAGTTCTACTCCTCTTTGGTCTTTAAATTCCTCTACTACCCATAAATGGGGATACAGTCCCTCTTACCTCAAGGTAAACTCCTGTCCTCAAGGCAATGAGGGAACTTTCTATCACTCTCTTGTTCCATCCTCCTCTGTTTTTTTAACCCCCTATCCCACCCCACCCAAAAAAAAAAAACAACAAACAAAAAACCCCAGAAAACCCTCCCCCCCTCCGCACCTGCCTCCGTCAGCTTGCGACGATAAAGGTTTTACCCTCTTCTGAGTACTTAAAACGGTTCCATTCCGCCCATGTCTCCAAATAAACCCCCCGCTTTTGCCGCAAAGTCCACACTAAATACTCCATTCTATTCAACTCTTCCACACGTTTGAGCCACATCCCTACCGATGGGGGCTGTGTCTTTTTTCCACATCGCAGGGATACAGGCCCTTGCTGCATTCAAGAAATGACAAACCACTGACTTCCTATACTGTCTGATTGGTATATTTCCGCATCTTGTAACAGATAAAAAGTCCACTCCCTCGGTAACCCCTCCTCACTGAACCTTTGCACTATTTCCCAAACCTTTTTCCAGAAACTCTGGGTTAGATTCAGGTACGACTTGCGCCCACGCATTCTCGATATGCGCCGCGTAAGTACGGATTTGCGCCCACGCAACTATGCGGGTGACCCAGAAAAAGAGCTAAGCCTGAAATTAGGCTTCTTCCTACGGACGCAGTTTCTCTTCCCCGGCGCATGTAATGTGCATTTTTGCACAGGGTGCAACTTGCGCTCTCATTGTTTTCCCTCAGCAAATATGCAAATGAGGAACTAACGCCGATTCAAAAACCTGCGCGTGTGAGGCGCAGTTTGTGCACAAAGCACGCAAGCTGTTCGGCCAGGGCAAACTTGCTCCTTATAAAAGCAGGGGCAAGTTAGCAACAGACGTCCACAGGTCAGCTGGAGAGCAACTACAGCAGCACCAATACGGACGAGCTGAGCAAGCAGAGCACCCACACTTGCAGGACCTCACATCTGTGTGCCAACATGCCAGGGGCAGCCATGGTTCTAGCAATACTACTGAGTGAACCGACTCGTAGGAGGGCACGGGAGAGGATATACCGAGTGCGCAGGAACATCTTTGACATGGGGGATTCGGAGGTGTATCGCATGTTTAGATTCAGCCCTGAAGTCATCCTGGAATTAGCCACAATCCTGCATGATGACATCACCAGCAAGACACATCGTGGACATGCAGTGGAGCCACTGGTCAAGGTAGTGGCAACACTGCATTTTCTGGCAAGTGGATCTTTTCAGCGCACAGGTGGAAATTTGGCTGGGATGTCACAATCCTCCATGAGCAGATGTGTGCACCAGGTTGTCCCTGCAATCCTGAGACGCATGTCCCACCACTTCATCAAACCCACCCAGGATGACCTGCGGCAGAAGGCAGTGACAGATTTCTATCAAATAGCCAGATTCCCACGCACCGTGGGGGCCATTAATTGCACACATGGGCACTACGGCCCCCCCGTGACATAGAGCATATATACTGCAATAGGAAGCATTGGCATTCCATCAATGTCCAGGTGATAGTGGATGCCCAAGGCCTCATATGGCACGTCCGTGCCAAACACCCCGGGTCTTGTCATGACAGTTTCATATTCCGTCAGAGCAGCATCCCAACAGAATTTGAACAGAACTTGTATGGGGACAGCTGGCTGGTTGGTGACATGGGTGTCAGGTATGACTGCCCCCCCCCCCCATGATGCAGACATCACGAGGGGCACATGCATGACAAACATCCTCCTGTCTTTTCCCTTCCAGGTGACTCTGCATATGCACTGGGACCCCATCTTATGACTCCATTCCGGAACCCCCAAACCCCAGGAGAGGAAAGATACAATGCTGCACACGCACATACCCGTGCAGTGGTGGAACGCACCTTTGGCCTCCTGAAGTCCCGTTTCCGATGCCTGGATAAGTATGGGGGTACCCTGTTGTATTCCCCAAACTTTGTATGCAAGATCATCGGGGCATGTTGCATTCTGCACAACTTTGCCGAGAGAAAGGGCCTGCAGATTGACATACGTGATGACCTGACCCCCCAACCACACAATCCCCCCCCAAGAAACTCTACCCGGTCTACTGAGGGAAGAGCAATCAGGAGTGGTCTCGTGGAACGTAGCTTTGCACATTAAACACACACATTAATCATGTCACAAGTAGAATGCACGCGTGCACACCACTGTGGTCCCTAGCACACACACCCCACATGCACCCAAAATTGGATTAGACCCAAGGATACCGCATGGTATTAGGGAGCATCAACGCCGCGCCAAGGCTCCAATTATGTTGCTGTCCATTCATACACCTTTCACATGGCAGAGGGTGACACCCCTTTTCCAGCAGGAGTGACATTCCCCCCCCATTCACACACCAGGCACACTGTAGTATACACTCCTCACTGTGTGTAGGGACTACAAAATAAAAAAAAAAGCTCAAACTTTGAGCATAAAATAAATAAAAAAAAAGCTCATAATCTGAGCATTATACAACAGTGTTTCTCAACTCCAGTCCTCGGGGCGCACCAACAGGTCTTGTTTTCAGGCTTTCCATTATTGTGCACAGGTGATTTTATCAGTTTCACTGCCTTAGTAATTACCACAGCAGTTTGATCTGAGGGAAATCCTGAAAACATGACCTGTTGGTGCGCCCCGAGGACTGGAGTTGAGAAACACTGTTATACAAATTAAAAAAAAGCTCATAATCTGAGAATAAGACAACTAAATATAAAAACCTCATAATCTGAGCACAAATCGCTATTTAAAAAAAAAAAGATCCGCATGAAAAAAATTTTTTTTTCTTTTGGACATCCTGGTGCCAAGGGTGCCCCGGTTCTGGCTCCTCAGTCGGCGTGGTGGAGCCTGGTCTGAGGATGGAGCCTGGTCTGAGGATGGAGCCTGGGGTGGGGATGGAGCCTGGGGTGGGGATGAAGGTGGGGGAGGAGCAGCATCCCCTACTTCCTCACTCATGGCAGGTGGTGCCTGCCTGCCCTCCATGGCGTGCCCACACAGTTGGTTTGTGCCAGCATCCGCAGCTGCCGGGTGGTGTTGTGCTGCTGGTGCCGGTGGGTAAGTCTTCCCTCCTGTGGTGTTGTGGCCTCAACCGCCCCTGCCAACCTGCTCACCTCCGCTGTCAGCAAAGCGGTGGCGCCCTGCTGCTCCACCATGCAGGTGACCATGGCCAGACAGTTGGAGCTCACTTCCTGCAAGCTCTCAGAGTCTTTTTTCCCCAGATCCGCATGCAGGGTGAGTGCCTGCTGCACTGAGGAGGCCAGGCTGTCCGCCACCCGCCTCAAATCTCCCACCATGGCCCCTATATGGCGTGTCTGCCGGCTCTGTTCCTCCTGCAGCCCTTCTCGGAGGCCTGAGGGGACACCCCTCGTTTTCGAGAGAGCCTTCCTGGGAGGAGAGGCTGGGGCACGGACTGAGGGAGAAGAAGGGGAGGGGGCCACACTGGAGGGGGCGACAATGGTGGGAGGGTCACTGGAGGGGGCGACAATGGTGGGAGGGACACTGGAGGGGGATGACGTGATGGTCGGGGGGGTGGTGGCTTGGTCAGGGATGGTGGGATCCTCCTGGAGGTATATGGAGTCCTCCTGGTGGAGGTCAATCGACTCCTCCAACACTTCCTCCTCCATAGATGGCCTATGGGTGCTCTCCTCCTCCACCAACATGGCCAGTATCTGCATGGGGGTTGACTGGACCCCATGATGTTGTGGGGATGGCGTGGGTCGCCCTGCAGCCGACGACGGCCCAGCTTCATCCTCAACATCTGTGGATGACACAAAAAAACACATGTTGCTGGAGCCACACACTTGTCACATGTTTCCTTCTACCCCCTCACATGTTCCCTTCTACCCCCTCCCATGATACACAGCAAATAGGAGATAAAACACACTTACCTGTCCCCAAGTCCCCAACAGTGGAATCATAGCCTGGGACTCCCTCCACCTGCTCCAGCGATAAACTTTGGGCGATCACCTCCTCCTCCGCATTCAATCGCAATGGGCAGGCTGGTCCTCCTCCCGTGCCCCTGGTATGTTTGCGGATTATTACCAGTTTATCCCGGACCCGACGCCGCATGTCATTTAATTTTTTTTGGATCTCGTCCCATGTCCTCTCCTCATTCCCGAGCGCATTGATGTCCAGCATTATCGTATCATAGATTGCCCTCCTTTGGGCTATGGTGGTGTGTTTGCGCTGGGCACCATACAGGGCAGCAGTATGTCTAGTGAGTGCCGCCAGCACAATCTCCATCTCAGAGGAATTAAAGTTATTTTTCCTCTTTTTTACCCTCTGAGGAGGTGCCATTGCAAATAAGGGGCAAAATTACCTTGCTCAGGGGGGGGGGGGGGGGAAAAAAGCAGGATGTAATTTTGCACAGGACCTGCGCATGTCTGCCCCTATTTATTTGCTCAGTGCAAGCAGGTGGGCCGGCGTAGCCCAGGAAGTAGGACAGGCGCAGTTGCACGCATGCGCACACGGAAGCGTTCGATCTGCGCATCCTCCGTCAAGGATGCGCCGGGCGCAAGCCACTTCTAAACGGACAGACCATCATTTGCATAGGGGCACACCCACTTTCACTTGCGCAGGCTTGCGCCCTCAAATTTATCTTAAGCAGGCGCAAATTTACACACAAAGGCATCCTGAATCAGGTGGCAATCTCGCACGATTGCGCCGGCGCAGCGCAATTGAGCTGCGCTGCGCATGTGTAATAAATGGGCAAATCTACCCCTCTGTATTTTAGGACAGGCCCAAAAGATGTGTATTAAAGTTCCTCCTTTCTTCCCACACCTCCAACATCTATCTGGCATCTCTGGATAACACCTGTTTAAGACGGCCGGGGTACAATACCATTGTGATAAAATCTTAAAATTCATCTCCTGAAGCTTTACACATTCAAATACCTTTCGTACTGGTCCGATAGCTTGAATGGAGGGACTGTTATGTGTATTGAGACAGAAGCCCCAGGGGGCAATCAATGTACACAATAGCCAGACACAGAACAATGGAGCCGTCTGGCCTTAAGACAGAGCAGAAGACCCCCCACTGTGTAACAGATTTCAAAGAGATACCCTTCAGCATTCCAAGGTCCATGACACCTCCCAAACTACGAGTGATACCCCTTCTGCCATCCATCCAGAAGGATCTGCACTTTAGCTAGTAATGGTACAAAATTAAGCTTGTAGACTTGTGCAAGATTCACCGGGATGGATGTCCCTAAATATGTTAAAGCTGTGTCTGACCATTTAAGTTTGAAATTGACATTCAAGCTCTTCAGGTCTTTCTCTGGGATCGACACCCCCATTACTTCAGACTTTAGATAATTGATCTTAAAATTTGATAGTTCTCCATATATCTTCAGTTCTTGAAGCAAATTGGGTTGGTTAAGTTATACATCATATCGTCAGCGTATGCTGAGATCTTATATTCTGTACCTCCCAGGACCACCCCCTTAATGTCTGGATTCAATCGAATCCTGCTCAGTAAGGGCTCCAACGATAGGGCAAATAAAAGTGGGGATAATGGGCACCCCTGTCTTGTCCCATTCGTTAACTTAAAAGATGGAGATAACACTCCTTTCACCCTAACCTGGCTGGGTATAATTGCCTGAGATCCACCGTATCATCCTATCACCGAACCCCGAGTGTCTCAACACCGCAAACATAAACTGCCAGTTTATCCGGTCGAAAGCCTTCTCCGCATCCGTCCCTAAAAAGACACACGGGGGTTCGGGACAGGGTAACACAGTGGACCAAGTTCAAGGTCTTAATTGTATTGTCATGTGCTTCACGCGATTGCACAAACCCCACCTGATCTTTATGGACCAGGCCGGGCATGTGTTGCTGTAAATGCATTGCCAAGATCTTGGCAAAAATTTTCAGATCCGTATTTAGTAATGATAATGGCCTATAGCTCCCACATTGGGAGGGATCTTTTCCTTCCTTAGGTATGACCGCAATCATAGCTTTCAATGAATCAATATGAAAGGAGCTTGTGTCTCCTAACCCATTGAACATTTTAACCATGAATGGTCCCAAAATTGGGAGAAGAAATGTATAATATTGCAAAGTAAACCCATCTGGTCCGGGAGATTTCCCTCCCTTCCCCCTGCTCACTGCCTCCTGAATTTCCTCTATAGTAATTGGCTTTTCCATTTCCTGCCTTACTGCTGGTGTCAAAGTCGTAATACCTGATGTTACTATATACTTTTCTATAGCAGCTTGGTCCTGAGAGCTTGTTTGTAAATTATACAGTGCACTATAAAATTCTCCAAATCTCTGTGCTATCTCTTTAGGTAAACTTATTTTCTCCCCTCCCGCTCCTAAGATCGATGGGATGTAAGTCCTTGTTTGTTGTTCCTTCAATGAACTAGCCAGTTGCTTCCCACATTTGTTTCCAAATTCATAATCCTGCCTTCTGCCTGCCTGTATTGCCCTTTTTGCTTTATACCGAAGTAGTTGTCTCCGTCGCGTCAATAGTTCTCTTTCCAACATAGTGCCAGGGCTCTGTTTATGTAGAGCTTCTAGACAAGAGATTTCTGTCAGCAGTTGTTAGCTTAGATTCTCTTTCCCTCTTTATCCTGGCCCCTTGTTTCATCAAGACCCCCCTTATCACCGCTTTATGGGCCTCCCAGATCACCCCCAGATCACAATCTGGTATGTCGTTAGTTTTGAAGTACCACCTTAGTTCTTTCTGTACCTCTTCCAATACAACAGCATCCTGCAGCAGACTTTCATTCAACCTCCAGGGTCCTACTCCGGTGCATGATCTGACCATGTTATTTCCCCTATTCCAGCCTCTTTAACTGCCTGTAGCTGATTATGTGGGATAAAAAAATAATCTATCCGTGAATAAATCTTATGAGGCATCGAATAAAAGGAATAATCACGCTCTCCTGAATGTGTCAATCGCCATATATCTATCAGTCTCGCTTTTTGTATTAACTTCACTATCCGTTTCCGGGTACCCACTCAGGCCGCCGAGCCTCCAGATGATGTATCCACACTAGGGATCAGGGGGATGTTTAAATCCCCCCCAAAATCAACTGCCCCTCCTGAAATTCTACCAATTTATCCAACAACGTTTAGAAGAAAACATCTTGCTGTGTATTGGGAGCATAGAAAGATGCCTATCATCCATTTCAACGCTAAATACTGCCCCCTGGTATCCACCAAGGAGCCTGTAAGTGACCACGGGATTTTATTCGAAATTAAGATTGATACCCCCCCCTCTTTACTACAGGATTCGTCGCATGGTAGACCAACGGAAAAGCTCTATTTTTGAGAAAGGTCGGACCCTCTCCTCTAAAATGTGTCTCCTGGATAAATGCAATATCACTCACCTCCTCTCTTCTCCAGCGATATAAAAAGCTACTAGCTTTAAACACTCTAATTCCCCTCCCCAATGAGTGTTTACCTATCGGGGGGGAAATCGGTTGTGCATGCCCCTGATGAGGGAGTCCCCATCCCCTCCTCCAGCTCCTCCCATTTGCTTCCCCGTGCCCAATTATGAGACTCAATTTAATTTAATCTCCCTCTACCCAGTCCTCAGAATCATATAGCGCTCTTCCCTCCTAATCTATTCACCTTTAATTGTAATTATGTCTAACACAAGTAGGAAAAAGGTATCACTGAGAAAACTACTCTTACCCTCCGGAGTTGCATTCTGGTAGCCCCCCCCCTTAAACTCAATCCCTTGACACCACCAAGAACCTGTTTACCCCCCCCCCCCCTGCAACTTATCTCCTATACCCCCCCCCCCCATCCAAGATATTCAGGTGAATTCCCCCTCTCCTTTCGTATCACTTAGTATCCCAATCACCTTAATTAATTCCAGGGATAGGTTGCATTCAATCCAGCACCCCATTCCCCCATACAATAAACACATCAAGTCAATATGATAGCATATTAGAAAACATATCATCAAACAAGTGTACTTTTCCCCTTCCCCTGCATACCCACATTTCTTAGTCATTCCTTCGTCATGTCTCTCCTCAGAGAGATCCACATCAATTATCAATCTCAATAAGGGGAGCCCAAAAAAAAAAATATATATATCCCATTCCTTCTTGTACCTGTGCCAGTACAGATATCTTAAATATGACTTTGTGTTACTTTGTGCTATGTTGTGTTGTGTTATGTGTATACCCCTTTACCCCCCTCTACCCAATTATTAACCCCCCCCTGCAAAAAATAATAAAACATTTTTTTGGGGGGATGAGAAAAAATTCCCCCTCCCCCATACACCTACTTGTGTGTGCTTATACCCCTACTTCTATAAATCTCCCCCAAAGAGGGGGGGTTACCCCTTCTTGTGCACCACCCCTTATTCTATTTGATTCTATGTGATTCCATTTCCCTATTTCAATCATCTGTTCCCTTCCCCTTTTTGAACAAAAAAATACATGTTTACCCCTCCCCCTTCTTGATTCCTTCTTCAAACAGAAAAAAAAATAAAAAATAAAATGGTCGACCCAAAAGTCCCCACAGGGAGGAGAGTAATTCGGGTGGCAGTGGGGGGGGGGGCAAAGAGGGGGTGAAGAGGGACATATTCCCCAAGAACTCTAGGACCCACCTCTCCGCCCAACCCCACCATCCAGTTTTCTACTGTCCCTACAATCTCCGCCTCCTACCTTCTACCCCACCTCCCACTCACCCAAAACAAAAGAAGAAAAAACTCCTGGGTGTCCTCCCAAATCTCCTCCACCCAGTCTCTTCCCTTATACCACCCCAAAAAATTTCACCTTACACTAACCACTATTAAAAAAAAAAAAAAAAAAAAAACCCATACATCCCTTTATTGCAATACAACCACAACCAACCCCCTCGCTCCCCTCCAATTTTCCCTCCCTACACAAAAGCAAAAAGGGGGAGTAAATACCTAAAAAAAGAATATAGGGAACAAGTGGACAGAACACATCATTATTCTTCATCATCAGAAGCTTCCTCCCTTCTCTTCCCCCCCCCCACCCCTCTGCCTCCCACAAAAAAAAATGCAAAAACAAATGCAAAACAGCAAAATCATAAAAGAGGGGGACGGAAGAAAAAAAAAAAAAACACTCAAAAATACAAAGTCTTAAACATAAGTCAGATATTCCTATATTCTTATACCCTGGGCACTCTAGGGTTTAGCTGCATCCAGTCCGGCACCTCAAATGGCTCAGTTCCAAAAAATAAAAAAAGGGCTGGGAGGTCTTCTCTGGACCGTAACCAAAAAATCTTTCCTGATAAGAACTGAGATTGGGAATCTCCATCTGTATGTCTGTGGTGTCCCAGTACAGGTATTTGCTGTAGGCCTTGTCAGATTGAGGCCCTCGGCTTGTGGGGTCTCCCTGCAGGGACTCAGCTAATTATGATGTGATTTATACTGTTATGGTTGATAATACGTTTATTAGGTGTGTGTATAGCTTTAAGGGGTTTAGCCAGCCATCTCATGTTCAGTCAGAGTGTATTACCATCTCATGTTCAAGTGTATTAGAGTCGGGAGGACTGAATGCTAGACAATACTTATTGTGTTGTGTTATACTACAGGTCAGTCTCTATGATCCACAGCTCTCAACCAATAGGCTTCAGTCTAAACAGGCCCTTATAAGGGATTGTACTTCCTGTTTAAGCCAGTCTAATGCTTCCCTCAGTTCCTGGCAGAGCAGAGCAACACACAGTCAGAGAAGCATTGCAGGCCTGAAGCCTCCAGGAGAAAATACAGCAAAGAGTGGAGTATCCCTAAACATTACAGAACCAGTACTTCAGCTCATTTATCAGATCAATCCGTTATTCCGGCAAAAAGCCTCAAGTCTACAGACACTTCAGTAAGTGTATCTATATTTCAGCCTAGTTAAGCATAGGCCCTGAATTACTATCCGGCTTTTGCAGCCGAGTATATACAGTATATGATCAACTAAGCTCAAGCATTATCAGCTGTGTGATCCAGAGACTGCCTGCAGAACATTTTGACACTCTGTTTAAAGCTGTGAAGATTTTGACACCTGCCTTCATGCCAGTAAAGCCTTTGTTGTTTTAACCCCCTGTTGTGGACTGTGTTATTACCATCCTAACTAGCGGGGATACGGAGGCCCCCGGAGCTGTAGTTTCCCGGGGTATACCAAGACTACAGTGGCGTCACGTGACAGAGAGGGTTAATACCATCTGGCCCTCACTAAGGGTTAATACCACCTGACCCTGGGCTCCTAGCCCCAAGAACCAAGTAGCTAACCATCAAGCGCATGTGTGTGGCCGTGGGACTCACCCTCCCCGGTCACCACATGTCCCCCCCCCCAACAGTCCTTCACCCGATCTAGAATTGGCCGAAGAAGTGCCCTACGTTGGAGAGTGGCACTTGATAAATCGGGTAATATATTCAATTGTGCCCCATTAAACTCTATAGTCCCCGCCTCCCAGGCTTTCCGCAAAATAACTTCCCTTGGCAAAAAGTAATGCATTCGACATATCACATCTCGTTGGCGACTGCTATCTTTTGGTTTGGGGCCAAGGGCTCTATGTACTCTGTCCATCTCAAAATTTAAAGGCATAGCGTCTTTCAAAACTTTTTGGAAAATCTGTTTTACCATATCTTGTAGGTCTTCCTGCTCGGCTGACTCCGGGACCCCCCGCACACGTACATTATTGCGGCGACTTCAGTCCTGGAGCTCCTCCAGCTGTAGCTGTAGTGATATTGTAATATCCGCCTGGGCAAGTCTCTCTCCCTCCAGTACCTTCACCCGGAGATCTATGTCCTTTGATACACTCTCCCCCCTCTATTACACAACCCTCCAGCACCTGTATTTCTTCTCGGATTTGCCCCAAGTCTGGAGTGCACCTCTTCCACTTTTGCTATTAGAGCGCTTATATCTGCCCTGGTGGGGAGAGCTTGGATCAACAGCTTTAAATCCTCCATTTCACTTTTCAGCTCCCAGAATCACGTGGGGGGAGGGGGGATGCAGTCCCGGATAATATAGCAGACATACGTGGGCTCTGTGGGGTGATCTGGAGAGCCTCCACATCCGCTCTCACCGACATTTTGGGCTGGCTTACTATCTTCTGAAAGTCCCCACTAGACTGCCTCTTCACGTCCGTCAGCTTCCCTTCAGATCACTGTCCTCCCCCCTGTGAAGCTGTAAAATACCGTTCAATTACTGGCTGTTCCAAGGGTCTCGGCAATTGAGCTGATAATGCAGCCTTACGGGACGTTCGGCTCTCCCGCTGCTTCCACGGGTGCATGCCGCGATAGCCGCACCACGTTTAGGATTGCGGGTTGCCGCTTTGAATCTGACACGCCCGGAGCTATCGGAGGGGACGGGAGCTCACGGCGCTACTCCCTCACCTGGCCATACGCAAGCCACACCTCCCCACAACCCCCTCACTCGCTCTTCATATCTTGCATGCTCTCTCTCTCTCGCTCTCTCTTCATATCTCTCTCGCTCTCTCTTCATATCTCGCTTGGTCTTCATATCTCTCTCACTCACTCGCTCTTCATATCTCTCTCTCTCTCGCTCGCTCTTCATATCTCGCTTGGTCTTTATATCTCTCTCACTCACTCGCTCTTCATATCTCTCTCTCTCGCTCGCTCTTCATATCTCTAACGCTCGCTCTTCATATCTCTCTCGCTCGCTCTTCATATCTCGCTCGTCATATCTCTCTCGCTCACTCTTTATATCTCTCTCACTCGCTCTTCATATCTCTATCACTCACTCGCTCTTCATATCTCTCTCGCTCTTCATATCTCGCTCTTCATATCTCTCGCTCGCTCTTCATATCTCTCTCTCGCTCTTCATATCTCACACGCTCTCTCTCGCGCTCTTCATATTTCGCTCGCTCGCTCTTCATATCTCTCTCGCTCGCTCTTCATATCTCTCTCTCTCGCTCGCTCTTCATATCTCGCTCGCTCTTCATATCTCTCTCACTCACTCGCTCTTCATATCTCTCTCACGCTCGCTTTTCATATCTCTAACGCTCGCGCTCGCTATTCATATCTCTCTCGCGTGCGCTCTTCATATCTCTCTCGCTCGCTCTTCATATCTCGCTCGCTCTTCATATCTCGCTCACTCTTCATATCCCTCTCACTCGCTCTTCATATCTCTCTCACTCGCTCTTCATATCTCTCTCACTCGCTCTTCATAACTCTCTCACTCGCTCTTCATATCTCACTCGCTCTTCATATCTCGCTCGTTCTTCATATCTCTCGTTTGCTCTTCATCTCTTGCTTGCTCTTCATCTCTCTCTCTCTCTCGCTCTTCATATCTCTCTCTCTCGCTCTTCATCTCTCTCTCGCTTGCTCTTAATAACTCACTCTCTCGCTCGCTCTTCATATTTCTCTCTCACTCGCTCTTCATATCTCGCGCGCTCTCTCTCACTCGCTCGCTCTTCATATATTGCGCGCTTTCTCTCTCTCTCGCGCTCTTCATATCTCTCTTGCTCCCTCTTCATATCTCTCTCTCTCACTCGCTCTTCATATCTCTTGCTCGCTCTTCATATCTCGCTCACTCGCTCTTCATATCTCTCTCACTCGCTCTTCATATCTCTCTCACTCGCTCTTCATATCTCGCTCGTTCTTCATATCTCTCGTTTGCTCTTCATCTCTTGCTTGCTCTTCATCTCTCTCTCTCTCGCTCTTCATATCTCTCTCTCTCTCTCTCTCTTCATCTCTCTCTCGCTCGCTCTTAATAACTCTCACTCTCTCACTCGCTCTTCATATCTCTCTCTCACTCGCTCTTCATATCAAGCACGCTCTCTCTCACTCGCTCTTCATATCTTGCATGCTTTCTCTCTCTCTCGCGCTCTTCATATCTCTCTTGCTCCCTCTTCATATCTCTCTCGCTCGTTCTTCATATCTCTCTCGCTCGCTCTTCATATCTTGTTCGCTCTTCATATCTCTCTCTCGCTTGGTCTTCATATCTCTCTCACTCTCTCGCTCTTTATATCTCTAACGCTCGCGCTCGCTCTTCATATCTCTTTCGCTCGCTCTTCATATCTCGTTTGCTCGCTCTTCATATCTCGCTCACTCTTCATATCTCTCTCACTCGCTCTTCATAACTCTCTCACTCACTCACTCTTCATATCTCTATCACTCACTCGCTCTTCATATCTCTCTCGCTCTTCATATCTCGCTCGTTCTTCATATCTCTCGCTCGCTCTTCATATCTCTCTCGCTCGCTCTTCATATCTCTCTCTGTCTTTGCTCTTCATATCTCTCTCTTCATATCTCGCAAGCTCTCTCTCTCTCGCTCTTCATATCCCTCTCTGTCTCTCGCTCTTCATATCTCTCTCACTCACTCGCTCTTCATATCTCGCTCGTTCTTCATATCTCTCGTTTGCTCTTCATCTCTTGCTTGCTCTTCATCTCTCTCTCTCGCTCTTCATATCTCTCTCTCGCTCTTCATCT
Source organism: Rana temporaria (assembly GCF_905171775.1). Lineage (NCBI taxonomy): Eukaryota > Metazoa > Chordata > Amphibia > Anura > Ranidae > Rana > Rana temporaria. The sequence goes on along the minus strand of NC_053492.1, from coordinate 336,346,964 downwards.
CTCTCTTGCTCGCTCTTAATAACTCTCACTCTCTCTTCATATCTCTCTCTCACTCGCTCTTCATATCTCGCGCGCTCTCTCTCTCTCTCACTCGCTCGCTCTTCATATCTTGCGTGCTTTCTCTCTCTCTCTCGCGCTCTTCATATCTCGTTTGCTCGCTCTTCATATCTCGCTCACTCTTCATATCTCTCTCACTCGCTCTTCATAACTCTCTCACTCACTCACTCTTCATATCTCTATCACTCACTCGCTCTTCATATCTCGCTCGTTCTTCATATCTCTCGCTCGCTCTTCATATCTCTCTCGCTCGCTCTTCATATCTCTCTCTGTCTTTGCTCTTCATATCTCTCTCTTCATATCTCGCAAGCTCTCTCTCTCTCGCTCTTCATATCTCTCTCTGTCTCTCGCTCTTCATATCTCTCTCACTCACTCGCTCTTCATATCTCGCTCGTTCTTCATATCTCTCGTTTGCTCTTCATCTCTTGCTTGCTCTTCATCTCTCTCTCTCTCTCTCGCTCTTCATATCTCTCTCTCGCTCTTCATCTCTCTCTTGCTCGCTCTTAATAACTCTCACTCTCTCTTCATATCTCTCTCTCACTCGCTCTTCATATCTCGCGCGCTCTCTCTCTCTCACTCGCTCGCTCTTCATATCTTGTGTGCTTTCTCTCTCTCTCTCGCGCTCTTCATATCTTGCGTGCTCCCTCTTCATATCTCTCTCGCTCGTTCTTCATATCTCTCTCGCTCGCTCTTCATATCTCGTTCGCTCTTCATATCTCTCTCTCGCTCTTTATATCTCGCTTGGTCTTCATATCTCTCTCACTCTCTCGCTCTTCATATCTCTAACGCTCGCGCTCTTCATATCTCGTTTGCTCGCTCTTCATATCTCGCTCACTCCTTATATATCTCTCACTCGCTCTTCATATCTCTCTCACTCACTCGCTCTTCCTATCTCTATCACTCACTTGCTCTTCATATCTCTCTCGCTCTTCATATCTCGCTCGTTCTTCATATCTATCGCTCGCTCTTCATATCTCTCTCGCTCGCTCTTCATATCTCTCTCGCCCGCTCTTCATATCTCTCTCTGTCTTTGCTCTTCATATCTCTCTCTTCATCTCTCTCTCGCTCGCTCTTAATAACTCTCACTCTCTCACTCGCTCTTCATATCTCTCTCTCACTCGCTCTTCATATCAAGCACGCTCTCTCTCACTCGCTCTTCATATCTTGCATGCTTTCTCTCTCTCTCGCGCTCTTCATATCTCTCTTGCTCCCTCTTCATATCTCTCTCGCTCGTTCTTCATATCTCTCTCGCTCGCTCTTCATATCTTGTTCGCTCTTCATATCTCTCTCTCGCTTGGTCTTCATATCTCTCTCACTCTCTCGCTCTTTATATCTCTAACGCTCGCGCTCGCTCTTCATATCTCTTTCGCTCGCTCTTCATATCTCGTTTGCTCGCTCTTCATATCTCGCTCACTCTTCATATCTCTCTCACTCGCTCTTCATAACTCTCTCACTCACTCACTCTTCATATCTCTATCACTCACTCGCTCTTCATATCTCTCTCGCTCTTCATATCTCGCTCGTTCTTCATATCTCTCGCTCGCTCTTCATATCTCTCTCGCTCGCTCTTCATATCTCTCTCTGTCTTTGCTCTTCATATCTCTCTCTTCATATCTCGCAAGCTCTCTCTCTCTCGCTCTTCATATCCCTCTCTGTCTCTCGCTCTTCATATCTCTCTCACTCACTCGCTCTTCATATCTCGCTCGTTCTTCATATCTCTCGTTTGCTCTTCATCTCTTGCTTGCTCTTCATCTCTCTCTCTCGCTCTTCATATCTCTCTCTCGCTCTTCATCTCTCTCTTGCTCGCTCTTAATAACTCTCACTCTCTCTTCATATCTCTCTCTCACTCGCTCTTCATATCTCGCGCGCTCTCTCTCTCTCTCACTCGCTCGCTCTTCATATCTTGCGTGCTTTCTCTCTCTCTCTCGCGCTCTTCATATCTCGTTTGCTCGCTCTTCATATCTCGCTCACTCTTCATATCTCTCTCACTCGCTCTTCATAACTCTCTCACTCACTCACTCTTCATATCTCTATCACTCACTCGCTCTTCATATCTCGCTCGTTCTTCATATCTCTCGCTCGCTCTTCATATCTCTCTCGCTCGCTCTTCATATCTCTCTCTGTCTTTGCTCTTCATATCTCTCTCTTCATATCTCGCAAGCTCTCTCTCTCTCGCTCTTCATATCTCTCTCTGTCTCTCGCTCTTCATATCTCTCTCACTCACTCGCTCTTCATATCTCGCTCGTTCTTCATATCTCTCGTTTGCTCTTCATCTCTTGCTTGCTCTTCATCTCTCTCTCTCTCTCTCGCTCTTCATATCTCTCTCTCGCTCTTCATCTCTCTCTTGCTCGCTCTTAATAACTCTCACTCTCTCTTCATATCTCTCTCTCACTCGCTCTTCATATCTCGCGCGCTCTCTCTCTCTCACTCGCTCGCTCTTCATATCTTGTGTGCTTTCTCTCTCTCTCTCGCGCTCTTCATATCTTGCGTGCTCCCTCTTCATATCTCTCTCGCTCGTTCTTCATATCTCTCTCGCTCGCTCTTCATATCTCGTTCGCTCTTCATATCTCTCTCTCGCTCTTTATATCTCGCTTGGTCTTCATATCTCTCTCACTCTCTCGCTCTTCATATCTCTAACGCTCGCGCTCTTCATATCTCGTTTGCTCGCTCTTCATATCTCGCTCACTCCTTATATATCTCTCACTCGCTCTTCATATCTCTCTCACTCACTCGCTCTTCCTATCTCTATCACTCACTTGCTCTTCATATCTCTCTCGCTCTTCATATCTCGCTCGTTCTTCATATCTATCGCTCGCTCTTCATATCTCTCTCGCTCGCTCTTCATATCTCTCTCGCCCGCTCTTCATATCTCTCTCTGTCTTTGCTCTTCATATCTCTCTCTTCATCTCTCTCTCGCTCGCTCTTAATAACTCTCACTCTCTCACTCGCTCTTCATATCTCTCTCTCACTCGCTCTTCATATCAAGCACGCTCTCTCTCACTCGCTCTTCATATCTTGCATGCTTTCTCTCTCTCTCGCGCTCTTCATATCTCTCTTGCTCCCTCTTCATATCTCTCTCGCTCGTTCTTCATATCTCTCTCGCTCGCTCTTCATATCTTGTTCGCTCTTCATATCTCTCTCTCGCTTGGTCTTCATATCTCTCTCACTCTCTCGCTCTTTATATCTCTAACGCTCGCGCTCGCTCTTCATATCTCTTTCGCTCGCTCTTCATATCTCGTTTGCTCGCTCTTCATATCTCGCTCACTCTTCATATCTCTCTCACTCGCTCTTCATAACTCTCTCACTCACTCACTCTTCATATCTCTATCACTCACTCGCTCTTCATATCTCTCTCGTTCTTCATATCTCGCTCGTTCTTCATATCTCTCGCTCGCTCTTCATATCTCTCTCGCTCGCTCTTCATATCTCTCTCTGTCTTTGCTCTTCATATCTCTCTCTTCATATCTCGCAAGCTCTCTCTCTCTCGCTCTTCATATCCCTCTCTGTCTCTCGCTCTTCATATCTCTCTCACTCACTCGCTCTTCATATCTCGCTCGTTCTTCATATCTCTCGTTTGCTCTTCATCTCTTGCTTGCTCTTCATCTCTCTCTCTCGCTCTTCATATCTCTCTCTCGCTCTTCATCTCTCTCTTGCTCGCTCTTAATAACTCTCACTCTCTCTTCATATCTCTCTCTCACTCGCTCTTCATATCTCGCGCGCTCTCTCTCTCTCTCACTCGCTCGCTCTTCATATCTTGCGTGCTTTCTCTCTCTCTCTCGCGCTCTTCATATCTCGTTTGCTCGCTCTTCATATCTCGCTCACTCTTCATATCTCTCTCACTCGCTCTTCATAACTCTCTCACTCACTCACTCTTCATATCTCTATCACTCACTCGTTCTTCATATCTCTCGCTCGCTCTTCATATCTCTCTCGCTCGCTCTTCATATCTCTCTCTGTCTTTGCTCTTCATATCTCTCTCTTCATATCTCGCAAGCTCTCTCTCTCTCGCTCTTCATATCTCTCTCTGTCTCTCGCTCTTCATATCTCTCTCACTCACTCGCTCTTCATATCTCGCTCGTTCTTCATATCTCTCGTTTGCTCTTCATCTCTTGCTTGCTCTTCATCTCTCTCTCTCTCTCTCTCTCGCTCTTCATATCTCTCTCTCGCTCTTCATCTCTCTCTTGCTCGCTCTTAATAACTCTCACTCTCTCTTCATATCTCTCTCTCACTCGCTCTTCATATCTCGCGCGCTCTCTCTCTCTCACTCGCTCGCTCTTCATATCTTGTGTGCTTTCTCTCTCTCTCTCGCGCTCTTCATATCTTGCGTGCTCCCTCTTCATATCTCTCTCGCTCGTTCTTCATATCTCTCTCGCTCGCTCTTCATATCTCGTTCGCTCTTCATATCTCTCTCTCGCTCTTTATATCTCGCTTGGTCTTCATATCTCTCTCACTCTCTCGCTCTTCATATCTCTAACGCTCGCGCTCTTCATATCTCGTTTGCTCGCTCTTCATATCTCGCTCACTCCTTATATATCTCTCACTCGCTCTTCATATCTCTCTCACTCACTCGCTCTTCCTATCTCTATCACTCACTTGCTCTTCATATCTCTCTCGCTCTTCATATCTCGCTCGTTCTTCATATCTATCGCTCGCTCTTCATATCTCTCTCGCTCGCTCTTCATATCTCTCTCGCCCGCTCTTCATATCTCTCTCTGTCTTTGCTCTTCATATCTCTCTCTCTCTCGCTCTTCATATCTCGCAAGCTCTCTCTCTCTCGCTCTTCATATCTCTCTCTGTCTCTCGCTCTTCATATCTCTCTCTGTCTCTCGCTCTTCATATCTCTCTCTGTCTCTCGCTCTTCATATCCTTCATATCTCTCTCCACATTGTAATGTAATTATAAAAATATATATTTTTTAAATATTGTAAATTTTTTTAAATATATAAATGAAGTATATATTTATTTTTGCTATTTTTTTGTTGTGTGTGTGTGTGTGTGTGTGTGTGTGTGTGTTTTTTTTTTTACATTATTTATATAAAAATTAAGAGGTCATATTAAATTTAATGGGCAAGATTCACAGAAGAAGTACGCCGGAGTATCTACGGATACTCCGGCGTACTTTCAAGTTTGCCGCATCGTATCTTTAGTTTGAATCCTCAAACCAAGATGCGACGGCTTCTGGCTTCGATCCGACAGGCGTACGGCTTCGTACGCCTTCGGATCGTAGGTGCAATTCTTTGGCGCCCGCTGGGTGGAGTTTGCTTCGTTTTCCGCGTCGGGTATGCTAATTAGCTTTTTCCGGCGATCCACAAAGGTACGCGCGGCTGTCGCATTCTCTTACGTCGTCGCTAGTCGGCTTTTCCCAGCGTTTAGTTAAAGCTGCTATTTCGTGGCGTATAGATAGACCTGCCATATTAAAGTATGGCCGTCATTCCCGCATCGAATTTCGATTTTTTTTTTCTTTTTGCGTAAGTCGTCCGTGAATAGGAAAGGACGCAACTCTTTGAATGTCTACGTTCAAAAATTGACGTCGGTGCGACGTCATTTCGCGCAAAGCACGGCGGGAAATTTCAAAACGGAGCATGCGCAGTAGGTTCGGCGCGGGAACGCGCCTAATTTAAATGATCCACGCCCCCTACCCGGATCATTTGAATTAGGCGGGCTTTGCCGGGAGGGATTTACGCTACGCCGCCGCAACTTTACAGGCAAGTGCTTTGTGAATCAAGCACTTGCCCGTAAAACTTGCGGCGGTGTAACGTAAATGCGATACGTTACGCCGCCGCAAATGTACCTGAATCTGGCCCTCTCTCTCACTCAAACTTTAGAGTAAGAATATATACAAATATTATTTCTATAGGATATATCAGCACAGAAACAGATTTAGTTTTCAAGTAGGATATTTTTAAAGGTTTAACATTTAGCAGAAGATGTCTGTATCTCTAGAATAATATTCCTTTTACATACTAAGGGGGAGGAGGGGAGGAGATGTTTACAACTTCCTCTGACACTGGAGAGAAATTGAAAAATGAAACTGAATCCTATTATACTGCTTGTTCAGCACTGATCATGTGCGAGATCTGCAAGCCTGAAATCCAGGAAGTAATACAGTCTGGCTTCACGATGCCCACACTTAAGATGGCCACAGTCAATTTCTAGTTTATAAACGGACCTTAGTTTACAGACATAGGGCCAGATTCACGTAGCTCAGCGGATCTATAGATCCGCTCGATCTACGTGAATTAAGATCCGCTCCCGCAAGTTTAGGAGGCAAGTGGCTAATTCACAAACCACTTACCTCCAAACTTGCGACGGCGGATCCTAAATCCCCCAGCGGAATTCAAATTCCGCGGCTAGGGGAGTGTCATATTTAAATCAGGCGCGTTCCCGCGCCGATTTAAATGCGCATGCGTCGTCCGTGGAATTTCCGGGCGTGCATTGCTCCCACTGACGTCACTAGGACGTCAGTGGTTGCGACGTGAGCGGGACTTGCGACGCGCGTGTTCGTGAATCAGCGTACGCAAACGACGTAGGAAAATTCAAATTCGACGCAGGAACGCCGGCTATACTTAACATTGGCTGCGCCTGATAAAAGAAGGGGTAAGTATACGACAGAAAACCGCTACGGAAACGACGCAAGAACACTGCGACGGGTCCGCGTACGTTCGTGAATTTGCGTATCTCGCTGATTTACATATTATTTATCGTAAATCAGCGGGAACGCCCCCGGCGCCATTTTTAAATTTAAAAAAAGATCCGACAGTGTAACACAGTGTAACACTGTCGGATCTAGCCCTATCTATGCGTAACTGATTCTATGAATCAGGTGCATAGATAGGAGCAGTTTACGTCAGAGATACGATGGTGTATCTGTAGATACACCGTCGTATCTCTTTGTGAATCTGGCCCTAACTGTACTAGAATACATTACACTTGTGTATTACAGGGGTATTTATATTTAAAAGCGTAATTGTGGCCGGAGCTCCACTTTAATTGTTCTTGCATAGCAAGAGCACTAATGCCACGTACACACGATCGGTTCATCTGATGAAAACGGACCTGTAGTGATATAGATGTATAGTTCCCAGTACTCCGGTTAGATAATTGATATCTTAGATGTTAGTATGATGCAGTGGCGGAATTATAGGGGTCGCTGAGATCGCAATGGCAATGGCCCTTGAGGGCCCCCTGTACTCTTCGATAGAAGGATCGGCAGTTGAGCAGCAGGGGCGGCTGAGATGAGCTCCTCGATCGTCAGCCGAACTGTGCAGGGAAGGAGCTCATCACATGAAAGCAGTGTGTGCTCTTTGTCTCCCCCTAGAGTGCAGTACCCGGCAGGAAGAGCCAAGGTAAATTTCTGCCATTTTTTTTATGACTATCTATCTACTGTGTGTGTGTGTGCAATGTGCATGTATATGTGTGTGTGTATGTGTATGTATGTGTGTGTGCATGCATGTGTGTGTGTGCATGCATGCGTGTGTGTGTGTGTATGTATATGTGTGTGTGCGCATGTATGTATGCATGTGTGTGTGCATATGTATGTATGTTAAAGCGGTTGTATACCCACTGTCATTTTTTATTTATTTTTTAAACCTGAAAAGCAAAAGCCATAATCAGCTATTATGCACCGCATACTAGCTGATTATGAAATACTTACCTTGGAACGAACCTGGCCCACACCGAGGGAGATGTCATCTTTCCTCGGCGTGTCTTCCGGGTATCGCCGCTCCAGCGCTGTGATTGGCTGGAGCGGCGATGTCGTCACTCCCGCGCATGCACGCAGGAGACTTCTCTCCAGCAAGGTCCGGCGGCTGCCGACCCTTTAGCCGAGGATCCCCGCTGTGCATGTGCCGCTGCAGTCAGCAGCGCATTGCGGGGGGAATATCTCCTAAACCTTAGGAGATATTCTTTATACCTACAGGTAAGCCTTATTATAGGCCTTATTATAGGCTTACCTGTAGGTTAAAGTGGTAGTACAGAGTTTACTACCACTTTAAGGTGACCAGATCTTTAAAAGGAAATCTGGGAACATATTTTTTTTTAACTAGTAATGATGGAAATCAGCGACTCTCTGCCCGTTGCCGCCACCACCCGCCTAACAGCCTGTCAAGTCTCACTCTCTGGGCCCCAGCTACTACTGGGTGGGGAGCAGAGGAAGATCACTCCGCTAGGGGAAGGCAAGGAGATAAGCAGGCAGGCAGCAGGCCGGGGCTTGAGCCAAGGCAGAATCATCAGAAAGGAGCACAGATAATGGAAAAAAATTACACCCCCCCTAAGCTAGTAGGAGCGGCGGTGTGTAATTCAGATTTTTTTTTTTATTCTGCACTGACTGTCTTTGAAATTGCCCAAGCCCCTGTTTAAATCCAATCCGGGGACAAAACCGGGGACAGACTTAGTCAGGGGAAAGTTTTCTCAATACGGGGGCTGTCCCTAGAAACCGGGATCTGGTCACCCTAATGTGTATGTGTGTGCATGTATGTATGTATGCATGTGTGTGTGCATATGTATGTATGTGAGTTCATGTATGTGCATATGTTTATCAGTGCATGGGTGCCGCCCCCTCTCTCCAGCCACCCCCTCTATGACTAATGGATAGATTCATGCATAGCATGAATCTATCCATGGTCACCGCTGCCACCCCCATATTTAGATGTCCGGCCCCTTTTCGGGCGCTGGGTGCCTGAATTACAGCGGGGGGGGGGGTTTGAAGCACCTGATTAGAGCCATAGGCTCTAATAGGCTTCAAAATAGGTGAACTGCGAGCGCCATGCTGGGAGCTCACAGTCCACCCAGGTGTGTTAGAAGGGCAAATTAATATTCACTTTCCTAACACTGAACCACCTCTCCACCAATCAGGTGTGCGGGTCTATTACCCGCCACCTGATTGGCTGAAACTATAGGAGCAGCTATTGGACGATTATCAGGAGGAGAGGAAGGGAGATGTGGACGGCAGGAGACGCATGAAGGACCCCGCTTGTGGCGGTCACCTGCTGCCCCACGAGACAGGGTAAGTTCTGGCCGAGCGGGCAGGGGGATTCACAATGATGGCATTCGATGGCACAGTTGCAGCATGGCAGCATTTAATGGGCACAGTGGCAGCGTTTGATGGGCACAGTGGCAGCATTTGATGGGCACAGTGGCAGCATTTGATGGGCACAGTGGCAGCATTTGATGGGCACAGTGGCAGCATTTGATGGGCACAGTGGTGGCTTTTGATGGACACAGTGGCAGCATTTGATGGGCACAGTGGCAGCATTTGATGGGCACAGTGGCAGCATTTGATGGGCACAGTGGCAGCATTTGATGGGCACAGTGGCAGCATTTGATGGGCACAGTGGCAGCATTTGATGGGCAGGGTGGCTGTAAATGAAGGGCACAGTGGCTGCAAATTATGTTTTTTTAAGAATTTTTCAGTTTGCTTACGCCCCCTAAAAATTTTGAGCACCAGCCGCCACTAGTTTATATGTGCATTTATATATATGTGTGTGTTTTTATATGCGTTTGTGTTTACATGTATGTATGCACATTTTATGTATGCGCTTTTAATCCTGACCCCCTATATGTGTACAATCAGAACCTACTTGTTTATTTATTTTTTGATTGTTCATAGTACCAGCAAAAAAAGGCTGTTCCTCCAAAAAGCGATCCATGCTCAGATCGCTTTTCAGAGGCATTTGACAGCCGGTAAAGAGGCAATATCTTGCCTACTGACCGCCTGCTTTAACCCCTTAAATGCATCATCGCTATGCTGCAACTGCACGCAATGCACACAGTTGCAGGGGGGTTTGCAGTATAGCCCCATTCACCTAGGGGTATACTTCAAGGGTGCCCTGACTGGAAAAAGATTGAGAAACACCGACATAGAGCAACCGATGCCTACATTTTCCTCCTGCAGCCGCTGAATACCTGCAGGAGGGAGAGGAGGAGAAGCAGGGGGAACTGGAGAAATCGGTTCCTTTATATGCAGCCACCCACTTGCAACCGCGTCCTGTTCCGCCAACGGGCTCAGAGAAAAGAGCCCTGTCCGGGGGTCAGGGGGGCCCTTCATGGTTTCTTGCATCGGGGCCCTGAAGGTTCTAGTTACGCCACTGGTATGATGACTATAAATTAAGTTGTTTCGCAGCAACACAGGTTCTCCAGAGAACGCAAATTTAATTAACTTCCAATAACATACAAAGTCCAAATTCTACAGATGATACAAGAGTCCAACAAAGTAATTCAAAGTCTCATCTTAGAGAATATATTATATATATACAGGGCTTTTTTTCTGGGGGAACTCAGTTCCACCACCTCTGGCTCAGACCCTTTGGTGCCTGCTCACCACAATCACTTGTAAACACAGAAGTCTGGTTTCTGTGTTTGCAAGTGACAGCTCTGCACTCTGTGTGTAACCCCCTGAACTCTGCACTCTGTATGTAATGCAATTCTGGTATTTAATGCCCCTTTAAGACCCTTCTACTGTTTTTTAAATCTGAACAGGGTCATAGTTGAGTTCCTGCACCTATTTTCTGAGAAAAAAAGCTCTGTATATATATATATATATATATATATATATATATATATATATATATATATATATATATATATATATATATATATATATATATATATATATATATATATATATTCTCTCCACTTCTAGATCTGTGCCTTCATGTTCGTACAGAGAATATACCGGGGACATATTCTCTATCTGATAACCAGAACTCCCAACATTATATTGCTTGTTCATTGAATAGCTGAGCAATTTGATTGGTCATCTTTGATCTGAAAGACAGGAAATACATCCTGGGCCAGATTCACAGAAGAGATACGACGGCGTATCTCTGATACGCCGTCGTATCTCTCAGAGTATCTATGCGACTGATTCATAGAATCAGTTCCGCATAGATAGCCCTAAGATCCGACAGGTGTAATTGACTTACACCGTCGGATCTTAGGATGCAGTACCTCGGCCGCCGCTGGGTGGAGTTCGCGTCGTTTTCCTGTGTCGGGTATGCTAATGAGCATTAACGGCGATCCACGGCGGTTTTCGCATTCGTTACTTCGTCGCTAGTAATTTTTTCCCGTCGCAAAGTTACACCTGCTTTAACATGGCTTAACTTTAGTCGAGCCATGTTAAAGTATGGCTGTCGTTCCCGTGTCGAATTTCAATTTTTTTTGTTTTGGTGTAAGACGTCCAGGAATACGAATGGACGCTACGCACGTCGCCGTTCTAAAAAATGACGTCACATCGCTCAAAGCACGGTGCGAATTTCTAAACTGAGCATGCGCAGTACGTCCGGCGCGGGAGCGCGCCTAATTTAAATGGTAGACGCCCCATTTGAATTGGGCGGGCTTGCGCCGGACGTGTTTACGATACACCGCAAGTTTACAGGTAAGTGCTTTGTGGATCAGGCATTTACACTGAAAACTTACGTATACATATACATACATACATACACACATAACTATATATATATATATATATATGAAGGCCAGTATGGTGGCCTGAGTTTATGGGAGGAGCCCGGAGGGTATTTAAAGCGGGGGTTCACCCTATCGACGAAAACAAATTTTTTTTTTTTCTTTTACCATAAAATCAGGCATTGTAGCGCGAGCTACAGAGTATGCCTGTCCCAAATTTTTTACCCCCGTACTTACCTTGTACGCGTAGATCAAAGATACCGGGGAATGGGCGTGCCTATGGAGACGGAGGATGATTGACGGCCGGCTCTGGCGCGTCACGCTTCTCCGGAAATAGCCGAAATAGGCATGGCTCTTCACGACGCGTGCGCATAGCCTGTGCGCAGGCGCCGTGAAGAGCCGAGACCTACTCCGGCTGTCTTCGGGGAGAGTGACGTGCCAGGGCCGGCCGTCAATCATCCTCCCTCTCCATAGGCACGCCCATTCCCCGCGGGAGCCGAAATCTACGATGTCCGATTACAAGGTGAGTCCGGGGTTAAAAAAATCGGGACAGGCATACTGTAGCTCGCGCTACAATGCCTGTCTCGATGGTAAAATCGTGTCGGGGGGGGTGAACTACCGCTTTAAGCAGCCCACTCTCACATGCTCTTTGTCGGTTCAGTGTGCGGTACTACACGTCACTGGGCCGACTCTTCCCAGCTCACCTCATGTCTGTGAGTCTGCGCATTCAATCGCATTCGACATCACAAGCGCTTTGCGGCTTCTCCCTTCATGGTCTTCGCCGGCGGTTCCCGCTTACTGTCGCAGGTAGGATTCAAACCTTTTCGTGTCTTGTGCAATCTTGCAATTCGTTATGCTTCCTATCCTGCATTCCTTTTGGAAAAAAATGTGCCTCATGTTACTGTTGCTCATGTTCCAACATCATTCGGCTCAGGCTTGGTACATTTGTAACTTCCTTCTGCCAAACATACGATTCATTTGTAAATCCATTTGGAGATTAACATGTGTTTGTATGGGTTCTTTGGCAGATTGAGGTGGTAATTGGACTCACATGGTGCCTTGTCTGCACTTGATTAGCCTGGGGCAGGGCCGGACTGGCCAACCGGGATACCGGGAAATTTCCCGCCAGGCTGCCTGCCCTGGGCCGCTTTGGGCTAAGCTGTGGCTGCAGCGCAGAGATCCGCTCCCTCCTCCTCGGGCAGCGAGTGTTAAAAATGTTGCCGCGCTGCTGTGAGTAAAGTCTGTCCCGCCCTCCTAGACCAGCTCGATTTATATGCACGGCGCACCTACAGCAGTGTGTACCGGAGGTGGAGAGGGAATGTCATTGTCTGCTGTGGATTGTGCGGGGGCGCGGGGAGGGAACTATCGCATGCAGTACACTGACAGTTCCCTCCCCCGGCTCCTCCAGCTGCTGAGCCATTCGGCGGTTCAGGGCTCTGATGCTTAGGTGCTGGCCCGCCTACCTCACTTACAATGGTCGGGACTCGTGAGGGGGTGTGGCCCCGCCTGTCACATGGGGGCGGAGCTACCGGCCTCAGGGGCGGAGCTACCGACCTCAGGGATGATCGCAAGGTCCCACGTTCTGGGCAGAACAACATGGATGGAGGTACAAAAAAAAAAAGGCTCTAAAATGTTTTACTTTTTATGTAGCTGTCCCCTGTGTCATCCAGTCCCCTGTGCCACCCAGCCCTGTGTCACCCAGTCCCCTGTGCCACCCAGTCCCCTGTGTCACCCAGCCCCCTGTGTCACCCAGCCCCCTGTGTCACCCAGCCCCCTGTGTCACCCAGTCCCCTGTGTCACCCAGCCCTGTGTCACCCAGTCCCCTGTGTCAACCAGTCCCCTGTGTCAACCAGTCCCCTGTGTCACCCAGTCCCCTGTGTCACCCAGTCCTGTGTCACCCAGCCCCCTGTGTCACCCAGTCCCCTGTGTCACCCAGCCCCCTGCGTCACCCAGTCCCCTGCGTCACCCAGTCCCCTGCGTCACCCAGTCCCCTGTGTCACCCAGTCCCCTGTGTCACCCAGCCCCCTGTGTCACCCAGCCCCCTGTGTCACCCAGCCCTGTGTCACCCAGCCCTGTGTCAACCAGTCCCCTGTGTCAACCAGTCCCCTGTGTCACCCAGCCCCCTGCTGTCACCCAGTCCCCTGTGTCACCCAGCCCTCTATCACCCAGTCCAATGTGTCACCCAGTCCCCTGCTGTCACCCAGCCCTGTGTCACCCAGTCCCCTGCTGTCACCTAGTCCCCTGCTGTCACCCAGCCCTCTGTCACCCAGCCCTCTGTCATCCAGTCCCGTGTCACCCAGTCCCATGTGTCGCCCAGCCCCCTCTGTCGCCCAGCCCCCTCTGTCGCCCAGTCCCCTCTGTCACCCAGTCCCCTGCTGTCACCCAGTCCCCTGTCACCCAGTCCCCTGTCACCCAGTCCCCTGTCACCCAGTCCCCTGTGTCACCCAGTCCCATGTGTCGCCCAGCCCTCTCTGTCACCCAGTCCCCTGTGTCACCCAGTCCCCTGTGTCACCCAGTCCCCTGCAGTCACCCAGTCCCCTGCAGTCACCCAGTCCCCTGCTGTCACCCAGTCCCCTGCTGTCACCCAGTCCCCTGTCACCCAGTCCCCTGTCACCCAGTCCCCTGTCACCCAGTCCCCTGTCACCCAGTCCCCTGCTGTCGCCAAGTTCTCTGTCGCCATGTCCTCTGTTACCCAGTCCCCTGCCGTCACCAAGTCCTCTGTCACCCAGTCGCCAAGTCCTCTGTCACCCAGTCCCCTGCTGTCGCCAAGTCCTATGTCACCCAGTCCCCTGCTGTCGCCAAGTCCTATGTCACCCAGTCCCCTGCTGTCGCCAAGTCCTCTGTCACCCAGTCGCCAAGTCCTCTGTCACCCAGTCCCCTGCTGTCGCCAAGTCCTCTGTCATCCAGTCCCCTGCTGTCGCCAAGTCCTCTGTCACCCAGTCCCCTGCTGTCGCCCAGTCCCCCTGCTGTCGCCCAGTCCTCTGTCACCCAGTCCCCTGCTGTCGTGACATGCTGAATCTGGTGACAAGGGACAAGTGGCAAGTGACATTTCTGAGTGTCTCCGATGCTCTCCTGTGCCCCCTACCTCTGGCCACATGCGGTATTGCATGCAATTGAAGTCAATGTGGAACAAATAATTTTCGTTTCCATTGACTTCAATGGGGAAACTCGCTTTGAAATGCGAGTACTTTGGATTACGAGCATTCTCCTGGAATGGATTATGCTCGTAATCCGAGGTTCCACTGTAATATATATATCTCCCTAGCCCTATGTGCTTTCATATCTGTCTTATCTTTATATAATACGCTCTTTAAATGTTTCTTTAAAATGTATGGTTTTCTCTTTTATGAACAAGAAAATAATGACGTTATGATGTTGGGCTGGTATAATAATGCTATGGGGCTGGTATGAAATGTTTTCCAGGGCTGGTTTTTACTCCCAGTCCGGCCCTGGCCTGGGGGGATGGGTGGTAGGTAGGTGTTCGGTTTCAAAGCAAGGGGTAGCATACACTCTACAACCAATTTGTATCAGATTTGTTCAATACTCCTTACTATCAATTTGTATCGGATTAATTTCATGCATTTTACAACCGTTTCTTATCAGATACATTGCATACTTTCTACCGTTGTCATTCATTGTTTCCCCCATGCCGCGTGTTTTAGTTCCCGCTGCGGAACTTACGAATTGTTTGTTCACGGTTCTTCTCTCTCATTTATTTACCAAAGTTATTGCCTGTGCGTCATGCATGGCGCCACACCACACTCTTCGGATGTGTTGCACATCCACTCCAGTCCAAAGCAAACCCAGTCGCACGTTCACTGTCCCAGGTAGGATTCGTTAGCTTATTTGTCATGTCAAATTCGTGGCCACTCATGGTGTCACCTGTACCATATGTTTGGTTCCCGCAGTGGAGCTTACAAAGCATCGATACGCACTTCTTATGTTCTATTTTCTACACCAAACCTTGTTGTTTTGCCCCATGCACGGCATCACGCTACACATTCCCGACATGTTTCACTCCAGCCACAGTCCGCCGCAAACTCACTCGCATGGCCCACTGTCGCAAGTAAGATTTGTTATTACATTCTTTATGTCCTATCAATTTGCTACCATTCGTTGTCTCCCATATCGTTCATTAGTGGCCCCTACGGAACCTACAATTCAAACAGGCGTTGTCCTTCTACCTTATACTGCTTGCTTAAGGTACAAACAAACCAGGTGTTTCTATCCTTTCTCAGTAACCCAATTCTTATTGATTGAGACCTTGCAACCATGCAAATCATCTCAGCAGTCTGATACCCTTGTTGAGACCCTTGCCAACACATGACCCTTACAAAATGCAAAAAAATAAAATAAAAAAAAAAACGCAAAAAGAAAAAATATAAAAACGCAAAAAAAAGAAAAAATTGACACCACGTAATCTCAGCTCAGCAACCTGAAACATGTTGAGACCGTTGCAACCACGCAAAATTCGTCTCTGCAGCCTGACACCCTTGTTGAGACCCTTGCAAACGCAATACCGTCTCAGCAGCCCCACACCCATCGAGACTCTTGCAACCACACAAAATCGTCTCAGCAGCCTGACACCCTTGCAACACATGACCCTTAGGCCCCTTTCACATTGAGGAGTTTTTCAGGCGGTACAGCGCTAAAAATAGCGCTGCTATCGCGCCTGAAAAACTCCTTCACTGCAGACTCAATGTGAAAGCCCGAGGGCTTTCACACTGAGGCGATGCGCTGGCGGGAGACAAAAAAATCTCCTGTCAGCAGCATCTTTGGAGCGGTGAGAGGAGCGGCGTGTATACCGCTCCTTCACATTGAAAACAATGGGAAACCGCGGCAATACCGCCCGCAATGCGCCTCTATAGATAGGCCTTGGGTTGTCTTTAGGGGTTCGGCATCCCTGAAGGATAAGTTGGCACCCAATGTTTTGGATCCACCTAGGATTCCCTCCATGTTTTTGTCTGGCCTGGTGGGTTTCTTCAAATGCGGCAAATGCCATGTATGTGCTATCAACCGCCAAATCTCTAAGAAAACGACCAGTTTTGGATCCAGACATTCAACTAAGAGGTTTCCAATTGAAACATTTATCACCTGTTCCACGGTGGGAGTGGTTTATCTACTCCAATGTCCATGTGGACTCCAATATGTGGGAAGGACCAAACGTCCCCTCCACATACGTTTGAACGAACATCTCACGAATATTTACAGTGGCTTCCCAAATCACTCTGTGTCCAAACATTATTTGTTGGCTCACAATAAGGATCCAGGAGGCACTATCTTTTTAGGAATAGAGAAATTCCAGGCACACTGGAGAGGGAGTGACTTGGTGAGGAGCATCTCACGGTCAGAGATGATGTGGGTTCACAAATTAAAATGTTATGAACCTCACGGTTTGAATATAGAGGTAGACGTTAATTGTTTTATTGACAATGCTTAATGTATGGTCCTTATCTCTATTATTTATTTATTTATATATATATATATATATATATATATATATATATATATATATATATATATATATATATATATATATATATATATATATAGGGCTCAAAATTTCAAGTCCTGAGCTACTAGCCAGGCCTCAAGAGTTACTCGCCACCAGTTACCCCACCTAATTCATACACTGCCCTGCGCCTAATTGCACCCTTAAACACGCCCTCATGGAATGACAATGTTTATGCAGAATCAAGTTACAAAATTAAATATTACCAACAACAACTTCAACAAAATGGGACAGGGCACTGGGGGCAGACCAGAGGGAAAGGGCACTTGGGGCAGACCAGAGGGACAGGGCACTGGGGGCAGATCAGACCTTTTATTCAGGCTGGCAGAGAGGAGAGGAGCTGCAGCACAGCGGGAGGGAGTACAATCCAGCACTGAGATCCAAACAACTGCACAGCCATTGACACCATAGCACAGCGCACACTGACAGCGCACAGCACACATTGAGACCAGTCTGTTCACAGTGCTCAGGCTAAACTGCTGGACACTTACATAGAGCACAAGGAGAAGAAAACTGCACAAACTAGAAGGCTGCCACTCTCATGTTAGGGCAACTTTCAGTGAGCGCTGCACCAGAGTGGTAATTTTTGCAATCCTCCACCTCACTCATTACTTTCTGCTCTCCAGCTACATTGGTTGGGGCCCGGGGGAGGGGGGCAGGCTCAGAGAGGTCATACTGTTAGGTCCCATGGCTTAATGAGAATTGTAAGGAGAGCACCTGTGTACTGCTCTGCCTGTGCGCGGCTCACCAGACTACTTTTCCCGAGCATGCACCTTTCCTCTTCGGCCGCCAATCTCATCGGGACTCTAAGTGTAGGCACAGATTGGAGGGAGATTGGTCATGCAGCCCTGTCATCACTCGCCCCCAGCTTAAATCCACTCGCCAAATGCTAGTAGGCGAGTGGAAATTTTGAGGGCATATATATATATATATATATATATATCTCTTTTATGGTTTTAATTATTCCTTTTGTTTTTTAAATAATACAGCATATTTATTTATATCTGCTGTTTTTTAACTGTCATTAGTGGTTATTATTGGATATGTGTTTATTTGTTTTTTGCTATATATGGTCTGATAACATATATATAGCACTGTACTTTCAATATGGTTTCTGTATCTTTATGAATATAAATGACTGTATTTGAGTGGGATGTTGCTATATAGCCGTCTAAGTGGACACCAGTCTCAGAGGATATATATTAGCCTTTTTCAGTTTATCCCCTTTTTGCTTATTTGTTGTATTCCTATGCTCTGTAATTTAAATTGTCCCTTTGACGGTTCCTTTGACGAGCTATTGGCCAAGTTTCCGTCAATTAACATTCTTTTGCATTATTTTTGGACCATATGTTGTAATCGCATTGGTTTTCCCTTACTTTTGCCCTCTAGCAAGATGGCGGACGGGCGACCTCTAGAGACTGTTGTCCAGTTGATTTCCCGCCCATTTTACGTTTATATGCGGTGACGCAGAACGTCTCCTCATTCCCGTGACCACGTCTAGAGTAGACGAAACGTTGGGAGGCGACGTGCTGACGTCACCGCGATTTGAGGACTTTCGTTCTGACACGCCGGCCGGCTTTCTTTTTATCTTCGCTGACACTCTGTTACTGAACTGTAAGTGTACTGCTTTTTTATACATCTACGGTATCACGCTATGTGAGTTTTTTCTTCCTCACACATATTGGACCTGCTGATCTATTCATTTTCCATTGGCTGAGACGTCCCATTGCTGCTCACTGTCCACATCCCCTCTGCTTTGATTGATCCTGATGGATCACAGGTTCTGGTAAGGGTCAGTGTGTGTACTGGTGGTGGTTTCTTGTGTTCACACTGTCTATTGCCAGTCACTGGGGGATGCACTTATGCTTTATTATTACACGGATTTACACTATATGAGTTTTTTTTTCTTCTGGTTGCTTCATTGGCGGATTTGTGACCCCTGGAGGGATCGTCTTAACAGACAAGCTCTACTTCAACACACACCACCCAGGGATCTCTGCTTGACTAGGTCTGATAGGACCTTCCTTTTCGGTAAGGGTCAGCAAGTTGCATTTTCCTTTTGGAGCCAGACTTCTTCTTCCTTTCGCTGTTACAACAGAGTGCCATACTCATGTTTGATACACGTTTGGACTATTAACCAATTGTTTGTCACTTATTTGTTAAACACATTTTTGATTGATATTGGACTTTTATATAGCCTTCTCCTTGATTTATTCAGTTATTTGAAGGCCTTTCAGTCTTTAGCGCTACTCCACATTTTTGTTTAAGATTTATATGTTAGTATAACATTTTTGAGTTGGCAGCTTTATTTAATTTTTTGTTAATTTTTGGTAAGCGCACTATTCTCCTTTTTACATCAGTAGTATAAATCACTTTGCGGCACACACCTACGTGCAAACCCGAATACAAACTAAACTTGCAAACACACCTCAGTGACAAACAATCAGCCACACACACAGTGGCACCCAGTTGGCCATTCATCTTCAGTGGCACGCGGGCCACTCATCTTTTCTGTGTTTTTTCCCTGCGGTTAGTTCAGGTTTTCATCCAGCACCAGCGAGTGCACGTTGGCCTGCGAGTGCATGTATATCGTCTTGTTGAGCACCTGTGTATTGTCTTGATTTTCTCACACCAATGCAAGATCCAGTCCAAGTTCTCAAACTAGACCAAGCATCAGTAGCAGACTTAGCTATGTGGGACAGCTTCCCTACCTGATAGAACAGCATTTCAATCTTCATCCCGGCAGTGTCAGCCGAGCCACCAAAGGCTTTTGCAGCCATTTTTAGGCTGCCACTGGTTCTCCAAACCTTGGCCCCCAGAAATTCTCTTAAAATTTTGCTTCACCCAGTCTTCATCACGCCTCGTGCTGCACCCCATCGTGGCAGCTGCCCAGGTCTGGGACCACACTTGAACAGGACAGACACTGTTCTTCACCACAGACAATCAGGCCACAGCCGACATCATCAATTAAGGTAGATCTAAGGTCACTCCCCATCACTTCCTGCGCAGGCTCGCGCAGCTGTCACTCCATCACCAGTTAATATCTTATGTAGACCTTTTCCAGGCAAATGCAAAAAGCAGCTGTTGCGCTTTCCTATTCCAACCTTGGAATGGATGTTTTTTCCAGCAACAGCCTGGAGCTGATCCAACAACTATCCCTGTCCCACCATGGACATTGCTGACGATGGACTGAAGTCGCATCTCACCAACGCAATCCAACTTATTAACCACTCCTTGGCACGCAACACACTGAAAGGCTTTCGCATTGCTTGGAACACTAATCGCAAATTTTTGGCCCCTTGCCCCGGAG
The DNA here is from genome assembly GCF_905171775.1 of Rana temporaria. Lineage (NCBI taxonomy): Eukaryota > Metazoa > Chordata > Amphibia > Anura > Ranidae > Rana > Rana temporaria. The sequence goes on along the minus strand of NC_053492.1, from coordinate 336,326,682 downwards.
CAGCAATAGGCAACGTTGGACACATCCTAGCCTTCATATCGTATTGCCACATGCAGCTGACCATTTCTCACAATACTATCACGCCATATCTAGATGGCATCCAGCATTTCCTGTCCCTGCAGGACCCCAGTAAACCGTCAGTATTCTCTAGCCCATGCAGTCAAGTCCCTCCTACAGGGCATACAGAAGCACCAACCTGTATTCAGTGGCAAGCGCCTACTTTTCAAGAGTCCCCTCTTTAGGGACATGTCTGAAATCCTTACTCGTTCCCTGTTTAGGGCTTTGCCCAGACTAGTCACCCAAACAGCTATCTACCAGGCCTTCTACGGTTCCCTACAACCTAGTGAATTTAGTCAGCGGCTCTGGCAGTCAGACACTGCTCCGACGCCACCCGACTCGCTTTCGAACCACTACACTCTCACAGTCTGCAAACGCAACAAACCAGCCCCTGGGGTTGACATCAACCTGTTTCAGACTAACAACGCCTGACGCCCAGTGACGGTGCTCGACCCACTACTGCTCCATCTACCCAGCCAATCTGATGGTAGCTCGTTGCTACCCTTTCTAAACCAGCTCCCTGAGTGTCAGCCAATGTATCAAGCATGTCAGAATCCTCCTAAGTAACTTGGGCTTCAAACCCCAGTCAGTTCTCTGGACATTCTTTCCGAATTGGAGCAGCCTCAGTTGCCTCCCAACAGGGAGTACCAGACCACGTAATCAAGATACCAGGCTGATGGGAAGTCTCCTTGTTTTGCCACATACATCCCAAATCCTCATGAAGGAATGGCACAAGCCTTTACCAAGCTGGCTCAATAATTACATGAAATCAATATAAACTATTTCCCTATCTGAGTCTTTTGCCCCCTTTTCTTGGCATACTGACCAGACCACCAAGGCACACTTCAGGTCTATTTATGTTGCAAGTCTTGTCGCGTGTTTATGTGATCCACATCTCTCTCGGTCAGAGGGTAACGACCATAAATAAGAAGGCCAGTATGGTGGCCTGAGTTTATGGGAGGAGCCCGGAGGGTATTTAAGCAGCCCACTCACACATGCTCTTTGTCGGTTCAGTGTGCGGTACTACACATCACTGGGCCGACTCTTCCCAGCTCACCTCATGTCCGTGAGTCTGCGCATTCAATCGCATTCGACACCCTCCCGCCCTTCCCTTTTTCAGGGCACTTCTCAGCATATCCTTCTTCAATTAACTACCCATTACTTACCTTGGGTATGCCCCCTTTTCTTGGCATATTGACCAGACCACCAAGGCACACTTCAGGTCTATTTATGTTGTAAGTCTTGTCGCGTGTTTATGTGATCCACATCTCTCTCGGTCAGAGGGTAACGACCATAAATGTATCTATATATATATATATATATATATATAAACACCCAACATATTACCACCTATACTACAACAGGACCAATGGATTTTTTTCATCAGATATCTGATGTAGCTGACTTTCATCAGTCTTGCCTACACACCATCAGTTAAAAATCTGATCGTGTCCAAGGCGGTGACGTAAAACACAACAACGTGCAGAGAAAAATGAAGTTCAATGAAGTTCCGAGCATGCGTCGACTTGATTCTGAGCATGCATGGATTTTTGACCGATGGATTTACCCACAGACGATCGTTTTTTTTTCTATCGTTTTTTCAACCATCAGAAAATTTTAAAACAGGTTCTTTTTTTATTCACCGATGGGAGAAAAAAAAAACGATGGGGCCGACACACGATCGGTTCGTCCGATAAAAATGGTCCATCGGACCGTTTTAATCAGATGAACTGATCGTGTGTACAGGGCATTACTGTTATCTCACATATATATTATTAGTGGAAATGCTCAATAGCATTCCCAGTATTGTTATTCGTTTTTTTATTATTATTAATTTTAATTTTATTCCGTACGTTTTTTTGGCTCTGCGTAACTTCTGCATACTTTCAGCTATTAGGTCCATTCAACTTTTAAAATGTTCAGCTCTTTCCATCATTATGGGACTTCTTCAACTTATTTATACTTTTTAAAATATTAAGCTTTGTAACACTTTTTCCTGGTGCCTTCCATGTCAGCATACATATGGTTTGTAACCCCGCCCTCAACCAACCCACAGGACCAATTATAACTCTTTAAAAGAGTGTCAGCCTCTCCCATACACCATTCTTTCTTCTGTCCTCAAACCTGCAGGATCGTGGATCACCTGGATCAGCCCTTACCAGGCCACTATGTCGGCCCAACCATTGCAGGTTCATGCTCTCCTGTATATGAAGTCCCATATCTTAGGCTGCTAAAGGCACCCAAAAAGTTTGGGAACCCATTTTTCTGTGGATCTTTTTTGGGTCTGGAGTTCTGGTATTTCCTCTATCCTGTTTGACTGAGAAGACTGTTCCAAGGTAAAAGACTGCCTCCCATGGCCATATTCATCCTGGGAGTTTACAAGCTGCTGACGCTAATTAATGCTAGGCTGTGTTATTTTGCCTACTTATTGTCTGCCAATGGAGGAACATCGCAGGTATGGGTTGAATTATGTATACCAAAAAGACATGGTGAAGGGGCTCACTATCCCCTCTTTGCTTTTCTCCAAGCTCCACTCCCCACTAGCGAGGTTGTTATTTTCCATGACACACATGGGGAGCCATTCTCACCCACGGGGACAAGGCTGGTTCCACTAGTAGGTATATATGTCTTCCCATGCTGACTGGCGTCTGCGGCGCTTTGCGTGCGGCTTCCCGGATTGGCTTATCCCCTCCGGGGGCAGGTCCGTGTCACAGGGGCGTGACGTCTTCGGCACATGCGTCGGCGGCGGCCATCTTGGTGCACCCTGGAAGCCCGTCTGTAGGAACTGGGTGCCTTCATTATGGCAGCAGCTCTCATTTAGGGAGCACCTCTTACAGGGGAACATTCTCCTTCCCCTTATATGATGCATGCATTCCCTTATGGAGCCAGCCCAAAAATATTAAAAGCAGGCTGGATTTGTGTATTATATTTATGGTCAAAGCCCTATGTCCGATACGGATATGAACAAGATAGACTCAACATAAGACTTACCACATGAAATAGACCTGAAGTGTGCCCTGATCTGATGGACGGTATGCCAAGATAAGGGGGCAAAAACATTCAGGTAGGGGGTGTAGTTTTATTGGTTTTAGCTTTATTCATTGAGCAAGTTTGGTGAACGCTTGTGCCATTTCCACCTGAGGTTTGAGGGATGTGCTTGGTGAAGCAGGCAGACTTCCACCCGTCAAGTCTCTTAATTGTCATGATCTGGGATGCCACACCGGGATGTGGCCGAGGCCGCTCCAATACGATAAGAGCGACTGGAGCACTGACTGGGGTTGAGGTGTAGGTAGCGTGGAAGAGTGAGTGAGCAAGTGTGAAGATGACAGGACCCAAAGTGACCTAACCGCCCCCCCCCCCCCGTTGATCCAGAGGAAGGCGAAAACCCCAGCCGAGCCTAGGCCAATTGCTACAGCAGGGGAGAAAATTCCTTCCTGATCCCCTGAGAGGCGATCGGGTGAACCCTGGATCAACTTCCTATGGTTGGTTATGCCCCGATGAATTCTGACGTGTTTGACAAACTGGCAGGCACTCAAGGGTTTGATCGGGAAAGGTATTAGGGGACAAGAGTTTGACTGTTCAGGTAGGAGTGACAGAAGGCGATTAAGTGTGGTTACTGCACACCGGACATTGTTTGCTTTAGAGTTGGATGTCTACCCCAGTGCCTGATCGCTGGGTTTTGGATAGTGCCAGGTGGAGAATGAAGTGGTCGTGGTAGCGAGCCAAGTGAGGTCTATGTAGAACTTGGCCGGTGGGGTAGCTGTGGGTGAACTCGCTAGGCCGCAAGAACCCATGGTAGGCCGAGTAGATGAGCTATGAGTAAGCACTGATTGTAGTGCGAAACGTCAGCTGTATGCCCCTGTCTTTTCTGTGATGTGTGGTGTTTAAATACTTTTATCAATAAAGGCAACCGATAAGGTTTTTCCAGAGTGAGGCTGTCCAAACATTTCTTTCTACAATTGCTTCGTGCATTTCCGGCACCTGGGTTTCTCTGAGAGGATATGGATTCATCCACATACCCAATTGGAGCGGTGACTATCTTCTCTCTAGGCCGAGTAGATGGTTGCTTGAATGACCAGGCTGGGGAGAAAGCTAAATGGGGAACTAGCCAAGATAGTGGACATTAACTGGTGCTGTGGGGATAGTTGTATGGGCCTGCGTAGGAAGGACATAACTTAGACTTGCCTTTACTAATAATGTTGGCCATGGCCTGGTTGTTGGTGGTGAAGGCCACGGTTCGTCCTGTCCAGATATGACCCCAGAGCTGAGTGGCTGCCACGATCGGGAATTGTTTGAACACGGAGGAAGTCCGGGTAAACCCTGGAATTAAGAGTGTCTCTGGAGGCCATGGTCCTGCAAACCTGCGGCATCCTTCACTACCTGCGGTGATGGGGGGCGATATTGATGGTATAACGTTGATACTGTTTCACGTAGTAAGGAACTCCTCCCATATTGAAAGGTCCGCTACTGCCGCGGTGTCTAAGTTAAGGATCTGATCGGAGTCCTGTATCTGGGAGAGGAAGACCAGGAGGCATGATACAAAAGATCGACCCTGGGGAATGATCCGAACTGCAAATTGAGCATCCCCGGGAGAGATTGAAGCTGCTTCTTAGTACACCCCTTGTGCGGGTGAAGTCTTGGAGCACTGACCTGATGTGGGTCAACTTGAAGGAACAATAGACGTAGTGAATGCAAGTTTGCGTGTGAGTGCGACAGAAAATAGGTGAGCAGCCGAGTTGCTACTGGAGATGAGTGACCGATTTAAGCCACAATTGCAATTAAGCAGCTTTATTAGAAAGGTGAAAACAAAGTTTAGCGGAAATTTGGAGTATGTAGGGAGGACAGTGCCCAACACTGTAAATACAGATGGAGTGAGATGCAAATGTTTATGCTTGACAACAAACGTAAGGCCCGGGATCTGAATCGTAAGTACCACTGTATTCGTATCGCCAACGCGAATAATTCGAGGTGTGAGCATCGGTGGGGTTGTTTTGTGAAGGATCTGAAACGTTGGGCCGGTGCTGCGACTGTACTCGGGTCGGTTGGTGAAGTTTGTATTGCCGAGGATCCGAATCGTTGCGCCGATGATGCGATTGGATTCGGATCGGCTGTGGATGTAAGGTGATGGAGGGGCTTGTGTGCTGGATCCGAGTCATTGCACCGATGATATGACTAGACTCGGAATGGCTGATGGTGTTAGTGGTTGAAGGGGTTTGTGGTTACTGAGGATCCGAATCATAGGGCCGACGTTGCGACTAGATTCAGATCGGCTGTTGGCGAGGGCTTGGTTTTCTTTTTTTGGGGATATGCTGAGACGAAACGGTGCATGAGGATGCGTCCGGATTAGAATCGGAACATGATACAAGACAGTGGAATGTTTTGCCATGACAGAGGCATGAATCGGTATGCCGCACGTGCGACTGACAACGACCAGACTCTGGAGCATGTACTGAAATGAGACCAAACAACTGGGGCACACTGGGACGAATCGGTGCATCACGGATGCGACTAGATTCAAATCAGAGTGCGGTATGTGACAGTTTAATGAAATTATTGCTATGACAGAGGCGCGGATTGGTCGGGCCGTGGTTGCGACTGAGAATGAGCCGGACTCTGGCGCATGTACTGAAATGAGGCTGAATAGCAACTGGGGCACGCCAAGACGAATTGGTGCATGAGGATGCGATTGGAGCACGTGAGAATGTGCGTGGTTTCAATTTGGATGCTTTTCAGGGAAATTGGGTGACAGAAATTCTCATGACAGAGGCACGAATCGCTGCCCAGCGGATGCGACTGACCGCATGCAACTCTGGAGCATGTACTGAAATGAGGCCAACGACAACTAGGGCACACTTGAGATAAACCTGCACAAGAGAATGCGTGTGGATTCAAATCAGATGAATAACAGTAAAATGAGTGACAGAAATTCTCATGACAGGAGGCACGAATCGCTGCACCGCCGATGCGACTGACAACGAGCAACTCTGGAGCATGTACTGAAATGAGGCAACTGGGGCACGCTGGGATGAATTGGTGCATGAGGATGCGACTGGAGCATGTGAGAATGCGCGTGGTTTCAAATCAGATGCGTTTCGGTAAAATGAGTGACAAAAAATTCCCATGACAGAGGCACGAATCGATGTGCTGCGGATGCGACTGACAACGAGCAACTCTGGAGCATGTACTGAAATAAGGCCAACAACAACTAGGGCACGCTTGAGATAAACCTGCACATGAGAATGCGTGTGGATTCTAATCAGATGCGTGACAGTGAAATGAGTGACAGAATCTTCCCATGACAGAGGTGCGAGTCGTGCAACAATGAGCGAACTCTGGAGCATGTACTGAAATGAGGCCAACAAACACCTGGGGCACGCTGGGACGGATCGGTGCATCGGATGCGCTTGAATTCGAATCAGATTGAAGGGTAGGTGAATCAAACGACTGAAATGTTTGCCATAACAGTGGCGCTAACAGGTGTGCTGCAATTTGCGACCGATAACGGACCTGACTGTGGAGTGTGAGATGCATGAGCCAGAATGACTAGCACGAGTTGACATGAATCAGTGTATCGCAGACGCGAACTTCGAATTGGAGTGAAGGGAAAACAAAACGTGACAAATTAAATTACTGTCAGCCTAGGTTCACATTGGAGCGATCTGTAATGCGATTTGAGAGATCAAATCTCTCGCATGACAAGTCACAGCCTATTGGAGGCAATGGCACTGTTCCAATCAGTGGGACACAGATTTTGCGGCACCGCATCGATTTGCAAAAGTAGTTCCTGCATTACTTATGCTGTTATCCGGTGCGACTTCAATAGTCATCTGAGCATGAAGCCGCACAGATGTGTCTGACGTAGCACCTGAAATCCCACTGACCTTGCTACTTGCTACTTCAAGTGAAGTAGTGCGATTTCAAAGTAGCATCAATGTGAACGAGGGCTCAGTGAATGAGATGGGGGGGAAAAAAAATAGCAGGGATGAACCGGCGAGTCGCTGATGTGACTAAATTCCACCGGAGGGTAATGTAAGTAAAATAACTGGAATGATAGACAGTGTATTCCTAAGTGACATGGGCCTACTACGTGGCATGTGCTCATGAATTGCATGATAAGACCGTGGCTCAAATAAGGCTGCATACGGAGACTTGACAAATGACTCGCAAGTTCCACAGTGGGGTTTTGATGGCACGGGTTATCTGGCAAAACAGTGCATGAAACAAAGAATTTGTACAAATCCTACCTGCGACAGTTTGAAAAAAAAAAAAGACTTTATCTACGTAAAGCATGGTGGGTGTGCAAGACATCTGAAGAGCATGGTGTTGCCCCGTGGATGACGCACAAAAAATTACTTTGGTTGGTAAACAAAGAGAGAAAACGTGTGCAAACGATTTGTAAGTTCCACTGTAGGAACTAAAACACACGGCATGGGGGACAACAACGAATGGCAACAGTAGAAAGTGTGCAATGTGTGTAACCCGAATCAGTTCATAAATATATTAAATGAATCCCATACGAATCAGAAGAATTAAATTGATCTGATATGAATTGGTTGTAGAGTGTATGTCACCCCTTACTCTGAAACTGAACACCAACCAACCACCCCTCCCCCCAGGCTAACCCAGTGCAGAGAAGGCATCAGGTGGGCCTAATTATCAACTCAATCAGCCACAGAAACCTGTACAAACAATACATGCTTGTCTCTAAATGGAAGAGACGGCAAACCCATGGACAGTGAATCTTTATATCCAGTGAAATCTACAGCGAGTGATATCGAAGGAAGACCGACCGCGACTCAGAGGTTTGGAATTATAAATTAAACGTATGTTTGGCAGACCACAACTCAGAAGCAAGGATGCGGGACAGGTAGCATAACAAATTGCAAGATCGCACATGATGCGAAAGATTCGGAAAGTACCTGCGACAGTGAGCGGGAACCGCCGACGAAGAGCACAAACGAAGAAGCCGAAATGCATCTGCGATCAAAATGCCAGGACTCACAAACGTGAGGTGAGCTGGGAAGAGTCAGCCCAGTGATGTGTGGTATCGCTCACAGGAAACCAACAATGACCACAGGTGAGTGGGCTGGTTAAATACCCCCGGGCTCCTCCCATAAATTCAGGCCAGCATACTGGCCTTATTACATATGTATATATACATTTATACTGTATCAAAGGGAAGGAGTTGGCTTATATCAAGTATACACTAATATATATATATATATATAAAGAGATATATATTTGGATAGGTACATAGATGCATGTGTATATATGTATGTAGATGTCTATATATTTATGGATATAAAAAAAAAAAAACTCAAAGAATTATTCTAATTGATGTCCCCCTCCGACAGCTGTTCCTCGCAGTCTAATAATTAAAAAGATCCTCAGCATTCCATTAGGTAGGTGACTGCAACTACCAGGTAAGTTTAAATAAAAAAAAACAATGGGGAAAACCCAGACTCTTCTGCTCACGCAACCCATAGCCGCAGACCCTCTCGGCATTCGACTAAAAGACCTCCCTCTTCGCATTGTGCGCCCGCACAAAACCCTGCTGGGCCCGTGGATGAAAACTTCTTCCAAAAAAAAAAGGGGTATGCAGTACTTGCTCTCTGGAAACAGCCAGGAAAAGGAGCCAGGAATCCCTAGATACTATTAAAAAGATTAATAAGGGGCTTAAGTCATGGCTTAACTTCATTTCAAGATCCATTTCTCTTTCGTCAGGCGTGGTTCCCATGAAAACCCCGGCTCGGCCAACAGGCTGCAGATCGATTTGTGAGAAGTCAATGGCGCAATGGAAGATCGATACTCTTCCTTATTTGAATTTTGGCGTTTAGGAATATAGCCGCAGTAAAAAAAAAAAAAAAAAGAAAAAAAGGCGGACCGCTCACCTATAACCAGCTGTTTTGTTTCCTGTCCATCGGTGGACATTTCTACCAATAAGGTAGCAGGGGATACGACACTGCCCTCAGAAAGGCAGCTTCATTCATAAGTTACTAGATCAAGATTGAGGTTGGCCTCAAAAAGTGTGGTCAAGCAGATAATAAGGCATGTATTCCGGCAGCTATCGTGACTTTGTTTCCGATATGGCAAAGACGTGGTCTAATGATTTCAGCCCGGAAACAGAGCGTCGAGTCAGACGAAGTTGTCAACACCCTGAAGGAACTGAAATTGAATTCAGGCTTTATGCCTGATACAGTAAGTTATTCCGCACAGGCAGTACTGCATGCAGTAACCACCAGGGAATGTCAAAAAGCCAAGGCTACATCTACTTCTCCAGAAAGTTAGAAGTCCTTTTAGTGTTTTGCCCACCCAAAACGGTCCAGGAGAGGGCCCATCTACTGAGTGGTACCTATAGTGGGGCTTTCACTCTAGTCTGGGTGAGAATCCTAGGAAGTTCAATGGATCACTTCTATAATCGGCCGCAGCCACACCAGGGGATTCAAGCACAGCTCATCCTATGCCTTATTTCTACTCACCAAAATCCAGAGGAAAGACAGGAATTTCTTGTCTGATTTATACAAGAATTGGGACATCAAAGAAAGTATCAACGGCTCCAGAATCAAAGGGTTTTGGTGGGTCTTGTTGCCCAATACCTTAGAGTGCCCTTTTAAAGTAATCAGGTAGCTGAATCGGAGTTGAGTACGGTCGGTTCCGGATCTAAGTCAATGCATATTCCTCAGGTTGCAACATTGCAACATGTAATTCCTAAATACGGTAATCCTACCAGTTCGACCAGAGGATTAGGTGGTCTTTGTAGACCTCAATAACGCCTACCTACTCATCATTTTCCTCCTCGTCCCCAAAAAAATTGGGGACCCTCATCCACAGCCTACCTCTTCGGCACATCGTCAGTGCCAGAACCTTTACAAAGCGGCTAGTGACAATAGTGTCTCTCTTCAGGAGAAGAGGTTGCGTATCCTACGCTAACAAGGCGGTACACTATTCCCGCCTCATCACAATGAAGCATCCCAAACTCACCTATAGAAGGTGGTGTACACTTTAACTTTACGGTTGGTCAGTAAACTACCTCCATAAAAAAAAGGGGGAAAGGGGGTCAGTTTTGCCAGAACGAAAAAGGTTTTTTTCTCAGAACCTTGTTCAGTACCCTTAAGGGGGTGACGTCTCCCTCTGTGGAGAAAATCCCTCTAATCATGGCCTAAATACGGTGACAAGCAGAATCAAGTCAGCAAAGAATGTCCGAATCTCCTGGGGTTATTCTCCTACATTTCAATAGTGCAGTGGGCACGGTAGCTTCTCTGCATATTTCAGCAGGAGACTTTCTCTCTATAAGAAGGAAAGGAAATTCTTATCCCAGAGGTTTCTGATTATGATGAAAGGCAAACCCTCACAACCTGTGGAGTCACTACAAGCTTGGTTGCACCTTTTTTTTCACTCTTGCATCAGAGGGCAAGATTGAGGTATCCACTTGAGGAAGTTGGTTGTTCCAGGACAAGTGGCAGTTCAATACGCAGAGCTAAAATTTTCTAACATTCTGCAGTCAGGTGCAGCTTACATAGCAATGTCTCGTCTAAGCTTTCTCTCATCCCGCTACAATTGGTCAACAAGCCAGCCTTAACCTGTATACAAAGCCAAGAAAAGGACACACATAACGGATCATCGTCCAAGGAGTTAACTCCAATAATACTCAGAGGCAGAAGGGGTTGTTCCAGCCTCAGAGCCTCTTATAGTCCAATTCTCCAGAATTACCTGGCAGATCACTCTTCAAGGAAGTTTGCCAGTACCAGCAATTTGTTCTTATTACAAGTAGACCTTCCAATGGGTCTACCCCCAATAAGGTAGTCCTCAGAATTTCAATCCAAATAGCTCAAATATCAAGGCACCTCGCTTCGTCACAAGGTACTCCAGTCCAGGGATCGGCGGGGTTGGGTGCCCCTTGTCCAGCTGGGCACCATCACCTAACAGAAAGACAAGTATCCATCTGAACAGTAGGTCCTTATTGGTCAAGTAGGCCCCACTTCTCTATACTGTTCAAACTTTCCCTTGGCAATCTTTTCAGCACGCATAAACGTAGGTCCTGGGAAGACCTCTTCCATCCACTTCCAGAGATCCTGGAGTTGGGCGTCCGGAAGTTAGGCAAAGAAAAGCTAGTATAATTAGGTTGCTCCCATGGAGTCTTGCAAAGGTTGCTTCAAGCTGATAAAACTTCCACCAATAATATCTACGTCAGGATTTGGTAGAAGGTTTTTAAATTTGCTGAAACTAGCTGTCTCAGTTCTGGGCATCCCAGTTAGATTTAACTCGGGGACTTAGCTCCCTGGAGGTTCAGGCCTTAGCCAGTCATCAGATGGGTTTGAAATCCACTGGTAGAGCGTTTTTCTTTCTCAAAAAACAGTTCTTAGCTTAAAATCTCCGTGTGAATCACTACGTCCTAAAAAGAAAAAAGGAAAACATTTTTTGCCTTGGGTATTCGGTGCGGCTACAGCTCCACCACTCGCATAAGCACAAGATTGCTCTCTAGAAGACATTGCTTTCAAAGCAAATTCCTTTTTTCTTTTTTTTTTCACAGTCATCGCTGACTAAAGAGGCTCAGGTACCCAGATCCTAAGGGAGATGGACTCCGGTATTACGTTCTTCCAAGCAGGGTGATCCTCTGATAAATTTCAGCAGTTCGTGTCTAGAATTTCCTCTACAAACCACCTTGACCAGGAATGGGTGCTTCCAGCTTTTAGGGAAAGATTCAGCATGCCCTAAATTACACAAGCTGCATATGTCAAGAACTCTCAGACATTGCAGTAGTCTGACACAAGACTTATCGTGAGATCATCAGGCTTCCTCTTGGATCCCTAAACGATCTAGAAATATATAAATACGAAGGACAACTTTGGCAAGTTGGATCAGTTTTCTCATTCGGTGGACACATCAAGCTAGTGGTCCTCCGGTTCCAGAAATCAATAAGTATTCACTCTACACAGTGAATGGCTTTTTCCTGGGCACTGTAGCACCTCTTCTCCCCAGAAACTCTGTCAGGCGACAAAATGGTCATCTTTTACCCCATTCATGACCTACTATGGTTTAATCCTGGTTGCACTTGATTCCTACGACTTAAAAAAACAAAAAATGATAATATAAAAAAATAGAAAATGCATTTCCTGAGGAAAATGCAAGTGGGAATGCTGAATAGCTGAATTGCTGAGCCCGCACAAAAGCCATTCACCATAACCACTACAGTATCTTTAGGACATACAAGCAGTGTTCCTTCAGTACTTATAAAGCCTAATATCACACAGCTCCTTTCTCTATCTGCAATATAGAGAGTGTCCTGACTTGCCTGGTCGCCCCTCCCCCTCAAGAGGCTTTCTCCACATGAGGTGGGGGAGGAGGACTGCACTGAGGTAAGGAAAGCTATTTAGGGAATCAAAATACCATTAGAAACGCTTTCATCCACACACAAAATCAGTTATCGAAGCCTTCAAACAAAATGTAATAAATCCACAACCGTACATGCGATCGATACAGCGACTTCACCGTTTGAAACACAAGGCTTTTGTGAACAAATTGGTATAAAGTTTATGTTGATAAACTTAAAAATCTGTGCATGTCAGCGATTTAGAAAAGAGCGTCTTTGTGTGTTTTACAGAAACATTTTAAAGTCTTTTTAACATGAGTGTCAATGAGAGTTTATTTGTCCCTCTTGTCCTTTAGAAGCTCCTGGAACTAAAAATAAAATACGTATCACAAAACTGATCACATTGCCTGAAACCAGACAAGCATACCTACGTTTTGATATATAAATTGTGTATGACAAGTAGATCTTGTGGGCGTGAGAGCAATTTGTTCCCCCTTTTTTTAAAGATAATTATTTTTTCAAAGATCTCCACTGTAAAGGTCACATGACACACTCTAAATCCCTTCCATAGGGTTACATTATAACCGATTCCATTTTCTGAAAATATCACTAAACGTAAATTGCGTTTTCACAAAAACCCGTAAAAGATATCAATCTGAAAAGTCATGTTTGGATAGCTGAATATTTTGTGACCGCTTTAAAGTTTGTTTGGTGTCTGTAAGTGAAAGTATGAAGGAGCTGAAACTTTTGGCAGAACGTGTGTTTTGAAGCAGGAAAAAGGATGTTCTCATTGACTTCAATGTTAAAAAAAAGTGTCTAAAAGCTTAATATTTTAAAAAGTATAAATAGTACAAAAAAACTTGAAGAAGTCCCATCGTTAGCTGAACGAGATGAACATTTTAAAAGTTGAATGGTCTCAATAGCTGAAAGTATGCAGAAGTTACGCAGAGCCAAAAAACGTACGGAATAATAAAATTAAAATTAAAATTAAGAAGAAGAACTAGAAAATGCATTCCCTGAGGAAAATGCGAGTGGGAATGCTGAATTGCTGAGCCCGCACCAAAGCCATTCACCATAACCACTACACTATCTTTAGGACACACAGCTCCTTTCTCTATCTGCAAAGTAGAGAGTATGCTGACTTCCTGGTCGCCCCTCCCCCTCAAGAGGTTTCCCCTCCCCCCAGGTCAGTGAGGAGGAATATTGCACTGAGGTAGAAAGCTATTTATGGAAAGAAATTCCATTACAAACGCCTTTTAATTCACAGACCAATACATGAATTACGCCTTCAAACAAAACGTAATAAATCCACAACCGTACATGCGATCGATACAGCGACTTCACCGTTTGAAAGACACGGCCCTTGTGAACGCATCGATATGAAATTTATGTTGATAAACTTAAAATTGTGGCCATGCCAGCGATTTAGAAAAGAGCATCTTTGTGTGTTTTGCAGGAATTTTTTTTAGACTTTTTAACATGACGGTCAATGGGAGGGCGTTTGAGGCACTTGTCCTTTAGAAGCTCCTGGAACTAAAAGTCAAATGCCTATCGCAAAACTGATCACATTGCCTGAAACCAGACAAGCATACCTACGTTTTGATATATAAATTGTGTATGACAAGTAGATCTTGTGGGCGTGAGAGCAATTTGTTCGCCCTTTTTTTAAAGATAATTTTTGTTTTCAAAGATCTCCACTGTAAAGGTCACATGACACACTCTAAATCCCTTCCATAGGGTTACATTATAACCGATTCCATTTTCTGAAAAAATCGCTAAACGTAAATTGCGTTTTCACAAAAACCGTAAAAGATATCAATCTGAAAAGTCATGTTTGGATAGCTGAATATTTTGTGACCGCTTTAAAGTTTGTTTGGTGTCTGTAAGTGAAAGTATGAAGGAGCTGAAACTGTTGGCAGAACGTGTGTTTTGAAGCAGGAAAAAGGATGTTCTCATTGACTTCAATGTTAAAAAAAAGTGTCTAAAAGCTTAATATTTTAAAAAGTATAAATAGTACAAAAAAACTTGAAGAAGTCCCATCGTTAGCTGAATGAGACGAACATTTTAAAAGTTAAATGGTCTCAATAGCTGAAAGTATGCAGAAGTTACGCAGAGCCAAAAAACGTACGGAATAAAATTAAAATTAAGAACTAGACAATGCATTTCCTGAGGAAAATGCGAGTGGGAATGCTGAATTGCTGAGCCCGCACCAAAGCCATTCACCATAACCACTACAGTATATTTAGGACATACAAGCAGTGTTCCTTCAGTACTTATAAAGCCTAATATCACACAGCTCCTTTCTCTATCTGCAATATAGAGAGTGTCCTGACTTGCCTGGTCGCCCCTCCCCCCTCCCCCCTCAAGAGGCTTTCTCCACATGAGGTGGGGGAGGAGGACTGCACTGAGGTAAGGAAAGCTATTTAGGGAATCAAAATACCATTAGAAACGCTTTCATCCACACGCAAAATCAGTTATCGTAGCCTTCAAACAAAACGTAATAAATCCACAACCGTACATGCGATCGATACAGCGACTACACCATTTGAAACACAAGGCTTTTGTGAACGCATCGATATGAAATTTATGTTGATAAACTTAAAAATGTGGCCATGTCAGCGATTTAGAAAAGAGCGTCTTTGTGTGTTTTGCAGGATTTTTTTTTAGACTTTTTAACATGACGGTCAATGGGAGGGCGTTTGAGGCACTTGTCCTTTAGAAGCTCCTGGAACTAAAAGTCAAATGCCTATCGCAAAACTGATCACATTGCCTGAAACCAGACAAGCATACCTACGTTTTGATATATAAATTGTGTATGACAAGTAGATCTTGTGGGCGTGAGAGCAATTTGTTCCCCCTTTTTTTAAAGATAATATTTTTTGTGGATGATCTGCACTCTAAAGGTCACATGACACACTCTAAACCTGCTCCATAGGATTACATTATAACCGATAAAATATCACTAAACGTAAATTGCGTTTTCACAAAAACCGTAAAAGATATCAATCTAAAAAGTCATGTTTGGATAGCTGAATATTTTGTGACCGCTTTAAAGTTTGTTTGGTGTCTGTAAGTGAAAGTATGAAGGAGCTGAAACTTTTGGCAGAACGTGTGTTTTAAAGCGGTAAAAAGCATGTTCTCATTGACTTCAATGTTAAAAAAAAGTGTCTAAAAGCTTAATATTTTAAAAAGTATAAATAGTACAAAAAAACTTGAAGAAGTCCCATCGTTAGCTGAACGAGATGAACATTTTAATAGTTGAATGGTCTCAATAGCTCAAAGTATGCAGAAGTTACGCAGAGCCAAAAAACGTACGGAATAATAAAATTAAAATTAAAATTAAGAAGAAGAATAATAAACTAGAAAATGCATTCCCTGAGGAAAATGCGAGTGGGAATGCTGAATTGCTGAGCCCGCACCAAAGCCATTCACCATAACCACTACACTATCTTTAGGACACACAGCTCCTTTCTCTATCTGCAAAGTAGAGAGTATGCTGACTTCCTGGTCGCCCCTCCCCCCTCAAGAGGTTTCCCCCCCTCCCCCAGGTCAGTGAGGAGGAATATTGCACTGAGGTAAGGAAAGCTATTTATGGAAAGAAATTCCATTACAAACGCCTTTTAATTCACAGACCAATACATTAATTACGCCTCCAAACAAAACGTAATAAATCCACAACCGTACATGCGATCGATACAGCGACTTCACCGTTTGAAAGACACGGCCCTTGTGAACGCAGCGATATGAAATTTATGTTGATAAACTTAAAATTGTGGCCATGCCAGCGATTTAGAAAAGAGCGTCTTTGTGTGTTTGCAGGAATTTTTTTTAGACTTTTTAACATGACGGTCAATGGGAGGGCGTTTGAGGCACTTGTCCTTTAGAAGCTCCTGGAACTAAAAGTCAAATGCCTATCGCAAAACTGATCACATTGCCTGAAACCAGACAAGCATACCTACGTTTTGATATATAAATTGTGTATGACAAGTAGATCTTGTGGGCGTGAGAGCAATTTGTTCGCCCTTTTTTTAAAGATAATTTTTGTTTTCAAAGATCTCCACTCTAAAGGTCACATGACACACTCTAAATCCCTTCCATAGGGTTACATTATAACCGATTCCATTTTCTGAAAAAATCGCTAAACGTAAATTGCGTTTTCACAAAAACCGTAAAAGATATCAATCTGAAAAGTCATGTTTGGATAGCTGAATATTTTGTGACCGCTTTAAAGTTTGTTTGGTGTCTGTAAGTGAAAGTATGAAGGAGCTGAAACTTTTGGCAGAACGTGTGTTTTGAAGCAGGAAAAAGGATGTTCTCATTGACTTCAATGTTAAAAAAAAGTGTCTAAAAGCTTAATATTTTAAAAAGTATAAATAGTACAAAAAAACTTGAAGAAGTCCCATCGTTAGCTGAACGAGATGAACATTTTAAAAGTTGAATGGTCTCAATAGCTCAAAGTATGCAGAAGTTACGCAGAGCCAAAAAACGTACGGAATAATAAAATTAAAATTAAAATTAAGAAGAAGAAGAATAATAAAAAACGAATATCAATACTGGGAATGCTTATTAAAGCATTCCCACTAATAATAAAAAACGAATATCAATACTGGGAATGCTTATTAAAGCATTCCCACTAAAAATGAATATCAATACTGGGAATGCTTATTAAAGCATTCCCACTAATAATAAAAAACGAATATCAATACTGGGAATGCTTATTAAAGCATTCCCACTAATTAAGAAGAAGAAGAATAAAAAACGAATATCAATACTGGGAATGCTTATTAAAGCATTCCCACTAATAAAAAACGAATATCAATACTGGGAATGCTTATTAAAGCATTCCCACTAATAATAAAAAACGAATATCAATACTGGGAATGCTTATTAAGCATTCCCACTAATTAAGAAGAAGAATAATAAAAAACGAATATCAATACTGGGAATGCTTATTAAAGCATTCCCACTAATAATAAAAAACGAATATCAATACTGGGAATGCTTATTAAAGCATTCCCACTAATAATAAATTTACGGATATCAATACTGGGAATGCTTATTAAAGCATTCCCACTAATAAAACTAGAGAAGCAGAGGGGCTTCTTGAGCTGTCTGATCTATAGTCGAAGTTCAAAATATTTTGGCAGCTACCCTCCCTGTAAGCGAGTTATTAACCATATGTATGCTGACATGGACACACCAGGAAAACGGAAAATTGAATATTTGCCTTTCCGTAATTTTCCTTTCCTGGTGCCTGTCCATGGCAGCATACGCCCTCCCTTGCCATAATCCTTAAATGTTTGAGTCTAGTTACAAGAATGGTGTATGGGAGAGGCTGACACTCTTTTAAAGAGTTATAATTGGTCCTGTGGGTTGGTTGGGGGCGGGGTTACCAACCATATGTATGCTGCCTTGGACAGGCACCAGGAAAGGAAAGTTACGGAAAGGTAAGTATTAAATTTTCTGTTTTTTTAACATTGAAGTCAATGAGAGTATGCTTCAAATCCTTAAATCATTCTTCTGCTCCCAAAAGTTTCAGCTCCTTCATATTTTCACCTACAGACACCAAACCAACTTTTTAAAATGTTCACAAAATATTCAGCTATCTTTTCAGTTTGATATCTTTTACAGTTTTTGTGAAAAAGCTGTTTAAGTTTAGTGATCATTTCAGGAAATTTTAGCGATTTAACAGAGTGTCTATGGGCCTGGTTAGAGTGGATGATGTCATCACTACAGCACAGAGCCTTAAAAAAATGATCTTAGTTCCTTCTCTATAAATTGCTCTCACACCCACAATATCTACTTGTCATACACAATTTATACATCAAAACGTAGGTATTTTTGTCTAGTTTCAGGCAATGTGATAGGCCTTTTGGCTGGATGAGCTTCCAAATGACATTGGTTCTACATTTTCTTCCATTGACTGTCCTGTATAAAAATTTGCAGATTTCCCAGTGAAACACACAGAGAACTTTTTTATTTAAATCACTAACATGCCCACATTTTTAAGTTTATCAACCAGAATTGTATATCGATTGGTTCACAAAGGGCGTGTGTTTCTAATGGTGAAGTCGCTGTTTCAATAGCATGTACTGTTGTGGATTTATTAAGGCTTGTTTGAAGGGTTCTCAAAATCATTAGGTGTGGTGATTAATGATCAAAGAGAGGCTTCATAAATACTGAAGGAACACTGCTTGTCCTAAAGATGGTGTAGTGGTTATGGTGAATGGTTTTGGTGTGGGACTGTTATCTCACATATATATTATTAGTGGTAATGCTCAATAGCATTGAAATGTCTGCAATTCAGCATTCCCACGCCTTTTCTGCAGGAAATGCATTTTCTAGTTCTTATTAATTAGTGGGAATGCTCAATAGCATTCCCATTATTGTTGTTTGTTTTTTATTATTAGTGGGAATGCTAAATAGTGGGAATGCTAAATAGTGGGAATGCTAAATAGCATTCCCAGTATTGTTATTAGTTTTCAGTGGGAATGCTCAATAGCATTCTCAGTATTGTTATTAGTGGGAATGCTAAATAGCATTCCCAGTATTGTTCATTTTGTATTATTAGTGGGAATGCTCAATAGCATTCCCAGTATTGATATTCGTTTTTTATTAGTGGGAATACTATATTTAGCATTCCCAGTATTGATATTCGTTTTTTATTATTAGTGGGAATGCTTTAATAAGCATTCCCAGTATTGATATCCGTAAATTTATTAGTGGGAATGCTTTAATAAGCATTCCCAGTATTGATATTCGTTTTTTATTATTAGTGGGAATGCTTTATAAGCATTCCCAGTATTGATATTCGTTTTTTATTATTATTTAGTTTTTATAGTTTATATAGTTTTATATAGTTTTTTTAGTTTATATAGTTTTTTAGTGGGAATGCTTTAATAAGCATTCCCAGTATTGATATTCGTTTTTTATTATTATTTTTCTCCTTTATTATTCCGTACGTTTTTTGGCTCTGTGTAACTTCTGCATACTTTCAGCTATTGAGACCATTCAACTATTAAAATGTTTGTCTCGTTCAGCTAACGATGGGACTTCTTCAAGTTTTTTTGTACTATTTATACTTTTTAAAATATTAAGCTTTTAGACACTTTGTTTAACATTGAAGTCAATGAGAACATGCTTTTTACCGCTTCAAATCACACGTCCTGCCAAAAGTTTCAGCTCCTTCATACTTTCACTTACAGACACCAAACAAACTTTAAAGCGGTCACAAAATATTCAGAAATCCGGCTATGACTTTTCAGATTGATATCTTTTACGTTTTTTGTGAAAAAGCAATTTACGTTTAGTGATTTTTTCAGAAAATTTTATCGGTTATAATGTAATCCTATGGAGCAGCTTTACAGTGTGTCATGTGACCTTTAGAGTGGAGATCATTGAAAAAAAAATTATCTTTAAAAAAAGGGGAAACAAATTTCTCTCACGCCCACAAGATCTACTTGTCATACACAATTTATATATCAAAACGTAGGTATTTTTGTCTGGTTTCAGGCAATGTGATCAGTTTTGTGATACGCATTTGACTTTTAGTTCCAGGAGCTTCTGAAGGACAAGAGCGCCAAAATTTATCTCACTGAATGTAATGTTAAAACGTCGAAAAAAAATTTCTGCAAAACACACAAAGACACTCTTTTCTAAATCGCTGACATGGCCACATTTTTAAGTTTATCAACATAAATGTCATATCGATGCGTTCACAAGGGCCGTGTCTTTCAAACGGTGTAGTCGCTGTATCGATCACATGTACAGTTGTGGATTTATTAAGGTTTGTTTGAAGGCTTAATTCATGTATTTGGTCTGTGAATTAAAAGCATTTGTAATGGTATTTCTTTCCATAAATAGCTTTCTTTACCTCAGTGAAGTCCTCCTCACTGACCTGGGGGGGAGGGGAAACCTCTTGAGGGGGGAGGGGCGACCAGGAAGTCAGGATGCTCTCTACTTTGCAGATAGAGAAAGGAGCTGTGTGTCCTAAAGATAGTATAGTGGTTATGGTGAATGGCTTTGGCGCGGGCTCAGCAATTCAGCATTCCCACGCGCATTTTCCTCAGGAAATGCATTTTCTAGTTATTTTTATTATTCCGTACGTTTTTTGGCTCTGCATAACTTCTGCATACTTTCAGCTATTGAGACCATTCAACTATTAAAATGTTTGTCTCGTTCAGCTAACGATGGCACGTGTTCAAGTTTTTTTGTACTATTTATACTTTTTAAAATATTAAGCTTTTAGACACTTTTTTTAACATTGAAGTCAATGAGAACATCCTTTTTACCGCTTCAAATCACACGCGCTGCCAAAAGTTTCAACTCTTTCATACTTTCACTTACAGACACCAAACAAACTTTAAAGCGGTCACAAAATATTCAGCTATCCGGCTATGACTTTTCAGATTGATATCTTTTACGGTTTTTGTGAAAACGCAATTTACGTTTAGTGATTTTTTCAGAAAATGTTATCGGTTATAATGTAATCCTATGGAACAGTTTTAGAGTGTGTCATGTGACCTTTAGAGTGGAGATCATTGAAAAAAAAATTATCTTTAAAAAAAGGGGAAACAAATTGCTCTCACGCCCACAAGATCTACTTGTCATACACAATTTATGTATCAAAACGTAGGTATTTTTGTCTGGTTTCAGGCAATGTGATCAGTTTTGTGATATGCATTTTATTTTTAGTTCGTGGAGCTTCTAAAGGACAAGAGTACCACATTTTCTGTCATTGACTCTCATGTTAAAACGTCTAAAAAAAATTCCCAGCAAAACGCACAAAGACACACTTTTTTAAATCGCTGACATGGCCACATTTTTAAGTTTATCAACATAAATTTAATATCGATGCGTTCACAAGGGCCGTGTCTTTCAAACGGTGTTGTCGCTGTATCGATCGCATGTACGGTTGTGGATTTATTAAGGTTTGTTTGAAGGCTTCAATAACTGATTTTGTGTGTGGATTCAAGCGTTTCTAAAAGTATTTTGATTCCCTAAATGGCTTTCTTTTACCTCAGTGCAGTAATATCGATGCGTTCACAAGGGCCGTGTCTTTCAAACGGTGTTGTCGCTGTATCGATCGCATGTACGGTTGTGGATTTATTAAGGTTTCTTTGAAGGCTTCAATAACTGATTTTGTGTGTGGATTTAATCGTTTCTAATGGTATTTTGATTCCCTAAATAGGCGTTGTCGCTGTATCGATCGCATGTACGGTTGTGGATTTATTAAGGTTTGTTTGAAGGCTTAATTCATGTATTTGGTCTGTGAATTAAAAGCGTTTGTAATGCTATTTCTTTCCATAAATAGCTTTCTACCTCAGTGCAATATTCTTCCTCACTGACCTGGGGAAGGGGGGGAAACCTCTTGAGGGGGAGGGGCGACCAGGAAGTCAGGATACTCTCTACTTTGCAGATAGAGAAAGGAGCTGTGTGTCCTAAAGATAGTGTAGTGGTTATGGTGAATGGCTTTGGCGCGGGCTCAGCAATTCAGCTATTCAGCATTCCCACGCGCATTTTCCTCAGGAAATGCATTTTCTAGTTTTAATTTTATTCTGTACGTTTTTTGGCTCTGCGTAACTTAGGCATACTTTCAGCTATTGAGACCATTAAACTATTAAAATGTTCGTCTCGTTCAGCTAACGATGGGACTTCTTCAAGTTTTTTTGTACTATTTATACTTTTTAAAATATTAAGCTTTTAGACACTTTTTTTTTAACATTGAAGTCAATGAGAACATCCTTTTTCCCGCTTCAAATCACACGCGCTGCCAAAAGTTTCAGCTCCTTCATACTTTCACTTACAGACACCAAACAAACTTTAAAGCGGTCACAAAATATTCAGCTATCCGGCTATGACTTTTCAGATTGATATCTTTTATAGTTTTTGTGAAAAAGCAATTTACGTTTAGTGATTTTTTCAGAAAATGTTATCGATTATAATGTATTTCTATGGGACTGATTTAGAGTGGACGATGACATCACTAGAGTGGAGATCATTGAAAAAAAAAATTATCTATAAAAAAAGGGGGAACAAATTGCTCTCACGCCCACAAGATCTACTTGTCATACACAATTTATATATCAAAACGTAGGTATTTTTGTCTGGTTTCAGGCAATGTGATCAGTTTTGTGATACGCATTTGACTTTTAGTTCCAGGAGCTTCTAAAGGACAAGAGCCCCAAAATTTCTCTCATTGAATGTAATGTTAAAACGTCTAAAAAATTTCCCAGCAAAACGCACAAAGACACTCTTTTTTAAATTGCTGACATGCCCACATTTTTAAGTTTATCAACATCAATTTTATACTGATTCGTTTCACAAATGCCTTGTGTTTCAAACGGTGAAGTCGCTGTATCGATCGCATGTACGGTTGGGAATTTATTAAGGTTTGTTTGAAGGCTTATTTCATGTATTTGGTCTGTGAATTGAAAGCGTTTGTAATGGTATTTCTTTCCCTAAATAGCTTTCTTTACCTCAGTGAAGTCCTCCTCACTGACCTGGGGGGGGGAGAAAACCTCTTGAGGGGGGAGGGGCGACCAGGAAGTAAAGACACTCTCTACTTTGCAGATAGAGAAAGGAGCTGTGTGTCCTAAAGATAGTGTAGTGGTTATGGTGAATGGCTTTGGTGCGGGCTCAGCAATTCAGCTATTCAGCATTCCCACGCATTTTCCTCAGGAAATGCATTTTCTAGTTCTTATTCCATATGTTTTTTGGCTCTGCGTAACTTCTGCATACTTTCAGCTATTTAAACCATTCAACTATTAAAATGTTCAGCTCTTTCAGCTAATGATGGGACTTCTTCAACTTTTTTTGTACTATTTATACTTTTTAAAATATTACGCTTTTAGACACTTTTTTTTCATTGAAGTCAATGAGAACATGCTTCAAATCATTAAAACATTCTACCGCTACGAAAAGTTTCAGCTCCTTCATACTTTCACCTACAGATGCCAAACAAACGTTCAGAAAATATTCAGCTATCCGGCTATATCTTTTCAGTTTGATATCTTTTACAGTTTTTGTGAAAAAGCAGTTTAAGTTTTTAGCGATTTTTTTTTCAGAAAATGTATCGATTATAATGTGTTTCTATGGGGCTGGGGTAGAGTGGATGATGACATCATTAGATTTAAAAATAAAAAAGCATGTACTGTTGTGGATTTATTAAGGTTTGTTTGAAGGGTTCTCAGTCATTAGGTGTGTGGATTAAAGGGGTTTTAAAGGTATTTTTTTCCCTAAATAGCTTCCTTTAACTCAGTGCAGGGGGAGGGGCGACCAGGCAAGTCAGGAAACTCTCTACTTTGCAGATAGAGAAAGGAGCTGTGTGTTAGTGGGCGTCCTGATCACCCCCTCCCCCCTCAAGAGGCTTTCTCCACACCAGGGAGAAAGCCTCACATTACTGTGTGTAGTTAGACAGAAGATCAGGAAGTGAGGGTTTCTCAGAAGAAATAAGGACATTTAAAACCAAATTAAAGGATGAGGTAAGTGAAAGAGGACTGCACTAAGGTAAAGGAAGCTATTTAGGGATTTTTTTTTTTACCTTTACAACCCCTTTAATGATCAAAGAGAGGCTTTATAAGTACTGAAGGAACACTGCTTGTATGTCCTAAAGATAGTGTGGTGGTTATGGTGAATGGCTTTGGTGTGGGCTTAGCAATTCAGCTATTCAGCATTCCCAGTATTGATATTTAAAAAAAAAAGAGGATATGTGGCGCACAATCCAACAGAGCAACCAAAATAAGCTGAGGTATATAAAAATGTAATAGTAAAGTCCAATAATAAAAATGTCCATGAAAGTCCTGGATTAATAAAATGTAGTATAAGTGGCTGTGGAGAACACTTAGCGGCAGCACCTTAACCACTTAAGCCCCAGACCAATATGCAGCCTAAAGACCCAAGGTGTTTTTACAGTTCGGGACTGCGTCGCTTTAACAGACAATTGCGTGGTCGTGCGACGTGGCTCCCAAACAAAATTGGCGTCCTTTTTTCCCCACAAATAGAGCTTTCTTTTGGTGGTATTTGATCACATCTGCGGTTTTTAGTTTTTGCGCTATAAACAAAAATAGAGCGACAATTTTGAAAAAAATGCAATATTTTTTACTTTTTGCTGTAATAAATATCCCCCAAAAACATATATTAAAACATTTTTTTTCCTCAGTTTAGGCCGATACGTATTCTTCTACCTATTTTTAGTAAAAAAAATCGCAATAAGCGTTTATCGATTGGTTTGCGCAACATTTATAGTGTTTACAAAATAGGGGATAGTTTTATTGCATTTTTATTAATTTTTTTTTTTTTACTACTAATGGCGGCGATCAGCAATTTTTTTCGTGACTGCGACATTATGGCGGACACTTCGGACAATTTTGACACATTTTTGGGACCATTGTCATTTTCACAGCAAAAAATGCATTTAAATTGCATTCTTTATTGTGAAAATGACAGTTGCAGTTTGGGAGTTAACCACAGGTGGCGCTGTAGGAGTTAGGGTGCACCTAGTATGTGTTTACAACTGTTTGGGGGTGTGGCTGTAGGAATGACGTCATCGATCGTGTCTTCCCTATAAAGGGAATGACGCGATCGATGCGCCGCCATAGTGAAGGACGGGGAAGCCGTGTTTACACACGGCTCTCCCCGTTCTTCAGCTCCGGGGAGCGATCGCGACGGAGCGGCTATAAACAAATAGCCGCGCCGTGGTCCCGGATCGCTCCCCGAGCGGACCCGACCTCCGCATGTAGCGGGGGGGGGTCCCGATCGGACCCCCCACCCGCTAATAGGCGAGGACGTACGTGTACGCCCATGTGCCTGTACGTGCCATATTGTGGACGTACATATACATGCGGGGGTCGGGAACTGGTTAAAGCAGAAGCATTGCTCTGAAAAGATCAAAAAGAAAGGACAAAGTGCGCCAATCTGAGTGCAGTAAGCCCAAATTTAATAAATGAAACAAAATTAGTATACATATAAAAAATGCCTACTCACAAACAAGAAGTAGATGGTAGGCAAAAGACCAGAATGGGGAGATGTAGGTGATCAACGAGTGGATGTTTGCCTGGAATCCTGCGGTGGTCTTGACTGGCGGGCATCCAGAGTGTGAACTGTAGCAGACCGTTGGAGATCGGTGTCAGGGGACAGGAACACCGGAGAGCCACAGAGGATGCGGCGTGCGCTTCACCGTGGAGCGCAGCGTCCCGTCGTCGCACCGGAAGTGACGTGCAGGTCCGGGCCGGCCAATAGGATTACGCGTTTCACAGCGTCAGCTGTTTCATCAGATCCATGACCACCGCAGGATTCCAGGCACACATCCACTCGTTGATCACCTACATCTCCCCATTCTGGTCTTTTGCCTACCATCTACTTCTTGTTTGTGAGTAGGCATTTTTTATATGTATACTTATTTTGTTCCAGTATTGATATTTGTTTTTAATTCTTATTATGTACGTTTTTTGGCTCTGAGTAACTTCTGCATACTTTCAGCTATTGAGACCATTCAACTTTTAGACCCCTTTCACACTGAAGCGTTTTTACAGAGTTTTAGCGTTAAAAATAGCGCTCTTAAAACGCTCTCCATGCATCTCAATGGACCCTTTCACACTGAGTCCTGCAACCAGCATCTTTGGAGCAGCTTTTGAGCGCTGGAAAAAATGCTCCAAAAACGCCCCTCTAGATTGAAATGAATTGAAATTTCAGTAAAAACGCCTTACCCCGGAATTTCACCGGGGGCGTGACCGGACGCAGGTGTGTGGAGTGTGGAGTGAGGCAGGCATGCGAGATGTGGTGGTGAGGTGCGAGCTGCTTCCCCCATGGCTTTACTACCCCTAGTATGCCGCTCAAATTCTCTGCAGACCCCCTGCAGAGGTCCATCTGAGGTCTGGCGGTGGATGCGTCCGTAGCCCGAGCCCTGAGTGCCGAGATCGGAGTCCGTGATTGGATGGCGGTGGTCAGCTGACTGGACCACGTGAATGGCCCAGCGAATCCCGGCGTTTCCCCACCGGAGGTCGGAGGAGAAGTCTGCGGGACATCCCAGGGGGTCCCCCCTTGTTTCCCCATAGTATTCAGCACAGTACTCGGCACTTCTCGGTGGGCCCAGGATTCTGCTGCACTGGGAGCATTGACAGCGGAGGAGTGCAGTCCTAAAGCAGGCCTAAAGTGAGAAGGAAGGATTCCATAGGCAGTCTGCAGCTTGACTGGTGCTATGGGGGAGAATCCGTAGAAAACAGCCTGGAAAGGACGGAGTAAGTAACCCAGAATAGCATTGACGCTTTATGCTTGGAACTGTGTACACTAACTGAGTAAATAATCAGCTCTAAGCATTTTATGTTTTCTATTACTCCTCTATATAAGGAGGTGAGAGGGAATGAACTGCTTTTTTTTGTTCTCAGACTGTCTAGAAATAAAAAGCTGGCTGGTCATAGCCAAAGGGTTCTTCTTTTGCTACCTCAGGTACACCAGTTTTGTCCATACCTCCCCTTTTTCTTTTCCCTCTGTCGTATTGGTCTCCCTGGGACAGTCGAATACAACGCTAATATATGGTTATCATATACCTGCAAGTCCCTTTTAAGGATTATTCCCTCCCCCCTTTTTTTTCCGCATTGGTCTCCTTGGGACAGTTGAATATAACAGTTGAAAACAACACTAATATACGGGTAATATACAGTTACCATATTCCTGGCAGAGCCCCTTTCAGGGATTATTCAAGGACTGCTCCCCAGTTGTAATCCACCTTTAAGATATAAAAGCCTTTTCATATATATGTGTATATATATATATATACATATATATATATATATATATATATACAGTTTTGTTCAAAATTATTCAACCCCCCAATGCTGTAAAGGGTTTTAGGGAATTTAGTGTACATTTGTAATTGTATTCAGAATGAAATCCTACAAGGACTTCTTAAAGAACCATATGCAACTAAAATGACATCAATTGGTTTTGTAATACAGTAGTAAATGTTTATTTTGTGAATTCTTCATTTACACAATTATTCAACCCCTTAAAGACTACCACTCTGAAGAACAGAGGTTCATTGAAGTGTTTTCAATCAGGTATTGAAAACAACTGTGGATGTCAGGGAGCAGCAATAAAGCCTAATATGCACCAATTAGGCAGCTTTAAAATGACTGATACTCAGCTCCTTCTAGACATTTACCGGTGTGGTTACAAACATGGTGAAGTCAAGAGAATGGTCCAGGAAGACAAGAGAAGAGGTGATTACTCTTCACAGGAAGGGCAATGGCTATAAGAAGATTGCAAAGATGTTAAACATACCAAGAGACACCATAGGAAGCATAATTCGCAAATTCAAGGCAAAGGGCACTGTTGAAACGCTACCTGGTCGTGGCAGAAAGAAGATGCTGACTTCGACTGCTGTGCGCTACCTGAAGCGTAGAGTGGAGAAAAGTCCCCGTGTGACTGCTGAGGAACTGAGAAAAGATTTGTCAGATGTGGGTACTGAAGTTTCTGCTCAGACAATACGGTGCACACTGCGTAATAAAGGCCTTCATGCCAGAACTCCCAGGCGCACCCCCTTGCTGTCTCCAAAGAATAAGAAGAGTCGACTGCAGTATGCCAAAAGTCATGTGGACAAACCACAGAAGTTTTGGGATTGTGTTCTGTGGACTGATGAAACAAAATTAGAACTGTTTGGGCCCATGGATCAACGCTATGTTTGGAGGAGGAAGAACAAGGCCTATGATGAAAAGAACACCTTGCCTACTGTGAAGCATGGCGGGGGGTCAATCATGCTTTGGGGCTGTTTTGCTTCTGCAGGTACAGGGAAGCTTCAGCGTGTGCAAGGTACCATTAATTCTCTTCAGTACCAGGAGATATTGGATGACAATGTGATTCAGTCCGTCACAAACCTGAGGCTTGGGAGACGTTGGACCTTTCAACAGGACAATGATCCCAAGCATACCTCCAAGTCCACTAGAGCATGGTTGCAGATTAAAGGCTGGAACATTTTGGAGTGGCCATCGCAGTCACCAGACTTAAATCCGATTGAGAACCTCTGGTGGGACTTAAAGAAAGCAGCTGCAGTGCGCAAGCCTAAGAATGTGACTGAACTGGAGGCTTTTGCCCATGACGAATGGGCGAAGATACCCGTAGATCGCTGCAAGACACTTGTGTCAAGCTATGCTTCACGTTTAAAAGCTGTTATAACTGTAAAAGGATGTTGTACTAAGATTGAATGTCACTTGGGGGTTGAATAAAACTGATAATGATGTGAGCACAGAAAATACATTTGTGGTTATTTCATTATAAATGTTATGTTATATTTGTCTGACCTACACGTGCCTCTTTGATTTAATTGTAAGCAGGATGACTGAATGATCAAAATCAATGTCAAACTGGCCAAAACAATCAATTTCAGTGGGGGTTGAATAATTTTGAATACAACTGTGTGTGTGTGTATATATATGTATATGTGTATATATATATATATATATATATATATATATATATATATATATATATATATATATATATATATATAAAAATTCAATAAGAATGTCGGGCCGCAATCGCTAAGGTCGGCAAAGGAAAAGGGGGGTGCAGCTGCTGTAACAGCGGCCAAAATCGAAAAATATTTCCATTCAACAGAGCAAACCCCAAGTAAAAGCGGCTCATCAATCCAAGCCACTGCTAAAATAAATGCAGATAGAGGAAGCCAAGGTCAAGCAGTTGCAGCAGTAATTAAAACAACTATCAATAAAAACACATCTGTAGTAGATACAGATCCAATAGTAATTCCCCCGACAGAAGATATTCCCACAATAAAAGATGTATTTTCAGTGGTGAATGAATGTAAATAAAAGACACTAGGGGAACTGTGTGACCAAATGAAAGGCATTAAGGAGGAGCTTATCTTGGTGAGACAAGAGATACAGAAAACCAATAAAAGGGTATCGGAGGTGGAAGGGAGGATATCCCATATAGAGGACGAATTGCACCCTGTTAAACAAGATATTAAGAAAACGAAGACCCAAGTGGATAGATTTGAAGAAAAAATGGACGAAATAGAAAATAGACTTCGGAGGGTTAATGTGAGGGGGCTAAGCCGATAGAATTTTTAGAAAATTGGTTCATAAAATTATTTGGTAAAGAGCTTTTCACAGGCATTCATGATAGAGAGAGCACACAGAGTTCCTTTTAAACCACCCCCACCCCCCCTGGAGGACGACCAAGATGCTACTGAAATGTTTTAATTATCGTGATAAAGAGTCTTTGTTGAGAGAGTAGAGAGATGGGGAATATTTTTTTTGAGGGATCTAAGGTCTCATATTTTCCCGCTTTCTCTCCTCTTTTACAAAGGCGGAGGGCGAGTTTTATTGAGATTAGGCAGAAAATGCAGAAAGTCAATCTTTCATATGCCTTATTATACCTGGCGCGACTACGGGTGACAGTGCTGGGTACAACATTCTTTTTTGATACTCCTGAGGGAGCGACATTGTGGCTGGAGGAAAGAAAAGATCAGGTATCAGCAGGGGAAGGGGGGGGGACATTTAGTTTAGAATTAAAGGAAGGAAGGGGGTGATCAAGGGGACCAACTTATTGAAGCAAGGGGTGGGGGGGGGTCGCACTTAAGAGAAAGGCAAGAGTGGGACTAGAGTGGAACTCAACGTAAGCGGTGGTGAGAGGGGAAAGCAAGGGGGGGAGGAGGGAGGGGGAGTGAATGTAGGTATGGGTACAGTTCACAGGCAAATAAGTAAGATGTCACAGAATGCAAAGGATAAAATACATGTTCACTAAATTGAAAGTAGAGGAAAATAATAGTCTTGCCTTATATAAAGAAGAAAAGGAGAATTAGGAGGTATGAGGTCACTAGGGGGGGAAGGGTAAACTGGGAATCGGTTATGAATTTGTTTTTTTGTTTTTTTCTCTTCTTTTTCTGGTTCTTGGTGTCCACCCCTTCTTTAAAGGTATTGGATTGTATACGGACCCTTGACTGTAGAATGTATAAATGTAAGATTTAATGCAGGATAGAATTTTAAAGATAGGATATTGGAATGTTCGTGGGATGGGCACCCCTGCTAAAAGAGCAGTAGTATATGATATATTAGATGCGTATAAAGTGGGACTAATCTGTTTACAGGAGACTCACTATACAAATGATATTAAAAAACAGATTCAGTATAGGAAATTTCAATATCAATATCATTCAGTCCACACATCTTATTCAAGAGGGGTGGCGATCCTGGTTAAAGGGGGAGTGGTGTTTACTTGCAAGCAGGCCATTATTAATGACGAGGGGCGCTATGTTTTCTTGCACTGTGTAATAGAGAACAGGGAATATATCCTTGCCCATATATATATATATATATATATGTATATATATATATATATATATATATATATATATATATATATATATATATATATATATATATATATTCCTCCACCATTTAAACTTGAGGTTATGTATAAGTTAATGGATTTTATGCTGGATAGACCCGGAATTCCTGTTATAGCAATGGGGGATTTTAACGAGGTAGTAAACAAGAAAATGGATAGGTTTCCAAGGGTAAAAGTACAGAATACCTCAGAGCCGGCTCTATCAG
Organism: Rana temporaria; assembly: GCF_905171775.1. Taxonomy (NCBI): domain Eukaryota; kingdom Metazoa; phylum Chordata; class Amphibia; order Anura; family Ranidae; genus Rana; species Rana temporaria. Next base: position 336,295,746 of record NC_053492.1, on the reverse strand, counting down.
TTTTTACAAGAGGCAGGTTTGTTTGATGTATGGAGGATGAGAAATCCAGTAGAGGGGCAGTTTTTCTGTTGCTCTAGTACTTATTCCACAATGAGCAGGATAGACTTAGTCCTGGGCAATGCGGAAGCTGCTCAAATAATTGGGAAAATAGCATACCAGCCTCGAGGGGTATTAGACCACTAGTGATGTCGCAAACCTAAAATTTTCGGATCGCGAACGGCGAACGCGAACTTGCGCAAATGTTTGCGAACGGGCGAACCGCCATAGACTTTAATGGGCAGGCGAATTTTAAAACCCACAGGGACTTTCTGGCCACAATAGTGATGGAAAAGTTGTTTCAAGGGGACTAACACCTTGAGCTATGACTAAGCATTAGTTGTTAATGCGAAACGCGTCAGCTGTCTATCCCACTGTATGCTGTTGTGTGCTGTGCATTTTTTCCTTTTTACAATAAAGAGCACGTCTTTTTTCAACAAGACTTTTTGGAGTGCGGCTGTCCATCCATTCTCCCACCTGCTTAATTCTATGCATTGCCAGCACCCGTGTGATTCCTGAGTGGACATTGATTACCTGCCTGTGCTCACCTGGAGCGGCGGTCTCCCTACGTATCGGGACTAACACCTGCACTGTGGCATGCCGGAGGGGGATCCATGGCAAAACTCCCATGGAAAATTACGTAGTTGTCGCAGATTCCGTTTTTAATCCATAAAAGGCATAAATCACCTAACATTCATAACCCTAACCCTATCTGTAACCCTAACCCTGTCTGTAATAGGGTTAGGGTTCACAGTGACAGACCAAACTGACAGACCAAACTCCCCATTTACGCACCGCAAACACCTGCAAACAGTCCATTTGCACAACCGCAAAATCCCCATTTACACAAGGTTGGATACCAAGCTAGCCATGTCCCGTTCCTTGTCCTCACTGACGTCAATGAACGTTTTGGAGATTGCAGGCGATGGGGGTTTTTCAAAGCCTATGATCGTGCTGAGGTAGTTCAGTGACAGCTAAGTGACCCAGAAAACAATGATTCTGCAGTGTGGGCCCATTGTTGGCCTAGTAGTCTTTAATGATCACCTTAGATGATCACAAAGAAAATTAATGTTTTTTCTATGCAAAATTATCCAGACAATCGCTTTTGGTCTGTTCACAATGAAGCCACGACCTTATCATCTGGGGTGTGCCAACATTGCTATTGCCAACACACTCATAGAGGTGCCATGACTAAGCACTGACGCCATGACTAAGCACTGACGCCAGTGCGAAACGTTGGCCATACTGATTTTTGTGGGCTTGCAGTGACTGTATGCACAGTTGAAAATAAAGACATCTCTTTTAAAGAAAATTTTGGAGTGCGGCTGTCCAGCTTTTGTTCTTTTGTTTTTTGCTACACTCATAGAGGTGGTCGCTTCATTGTGATACGCAAGCCCCTTCACCACAACAAGGTAATGATCACGAAGGGGAATTGACACATGTATGTGCCTTTTTTGGGGGTTTTGTTTTTGCAGCCACAGTGCAGCACAAGATGCCAGAAAAATTAGGCATGTAGACATGCCTGAAAAATTGATGTTTTCCAGGCAGAAAGTGAACTAAAACATTGCGGATTGAACCCTATTTGGTGGCGGATAAGTCACGCAAGTCATCCGGCATGCAGAGATAAAATACATGGAAAAAAAAGGGAGTCTCGCTTCTAAAAAATGTGGAAGGACACTGATAAGTGTCAATTAGATCAATAAAAATTAATCAGTGAAATTTATGTGATAACATGAAATAATAATAACAACAATATCAATACAACATGATTGACCATAGTGCAATATAAGAAAAATGGAAAAAACGGAGCCAAAGGCTTGAGCACAGTCCCAAAGTGTAGTGAAAAAAGCAGAAGTAGATCCCAAGGGGCCAAATACATCCGCGACGTAGTGATCAGTACAGACAGGAGACCTCCACCCACGGGTAACACTGACTCTTACCGCAAATCAAATTAAAATCAGCATAAACACAGATATCCAGTCTCCACTGCAGAGCCAGATTCAATCCTTCATCTAATAGTGAAGCCTCAATGGTGAATATCCCCACTTAGAATCAGCCTGATCCAGAGCTCCAAAACATATGAAGAAACCAAGGAGAACACAATAGCATGATACTGTATAAAGGTTTATTAAAAGAAATCCTCATTAAAGACAAATTGGTTCCTCTCATGACCAGTTCAGAATATGTCGAAAGATCTCAAAACCTTTTGAAGATTCTGGAAAAGGAGGAGAAAGAACAAAAAATTAAGAAAAAGAAAAAGTTCAATCGAGACCTAGGGGACTATCAGAACAATATAGTCTTTGACTGGCAAAAAAAATTGCTGGCGGATGCTAGTGCTTTGACCAACTCTCAGATGGAAGTGGGCCCCCAGCCTATTTCTAATCAAGCCAATACGAACTATTCACTTCCCCTACAAGTCCCTGTCTATAAGGGAGTTCAGAACCGTTTTCCTACAGGGGGTACCCCAAAGGGAAATGCTAAGGGTAAAAAAATTCCCTGTCACGTCTTCTTCTAACTGAGGTAGAGGAGGTCCTAGTCAACGTGGACACCCTGCCCCTATGATGGGCCCACAATCTCATAATTGGGGTTCAGTCCAACCAACAGGCTCCTCTATCTCAAGAGGGAGAGGTCCTTCGGGACCACCCCCCTTGGTTCCACAGTATGGTAATGGTTGCCAACAACAGTTTGGGGGCCAACGAGGGGGGTCAGTCGTATGGAGGGCAGTATTTTGGCCCACCTCCATCTTCAGGGATTCAGGAGGTTGTCCATTATGCAGGTAGTTTGGAACCAGAGTATAACATACTCACACACAACTCTTTTTTGCCCCTCGTTGAAATTACTGACCAGGGTGAAGGAGCTTATGGCCCGACCTTAAGACAAGATGGGTCCACCCATTCAGGGACTTATGAGTTCGGCTATGGTGCAGGGAGTGCTCCTGGCCAACACAATGGCTTTAACCACACACATTGGGGTTTTCCCCGGGTAGGTCAAGGCACCAAAAGAGCTGCCGAACGAAAAGAGGAGTTAGAGGAGGAATAGGAAGCCCAAAGAGAACAAAGATTTAATGGGAGAGGGCATTTTCAATTTAAGTTCTCATACCCTAAGTTCATCTGAATTGATTGTCTTGGATAAGGGGCTTAAATATGTTCCCCCCACGAATATCAACAAATTTAGGACATACATGGATATCCATAGATACATCAGGAAGCTTAATATTCAACACTATTGTGCCTCTAATCCTTTTAACCCATCTGCTATTTCCACTTCGCATATAGTGCATTCAGGTCTGGCGAATGCCTCTGTGTTCAACCCTCCAGGCCAGTTACCAGCAGCATTGAAGGTTTTCAGAGATTTGACCCTTAAGAACCTGGATGACATGAAGGTCAAACAGGTCCGATGCAAACAAAAATCGAAGAGGGAATTGAGTCCTTGTGTAAAAATAAGGATGTTGTTATCCGCCCCGCGGATAAGGGGGGAGGAATTGTGGTTCTTAATAGGAGTGACTATATGCAAGAAATGCAGCGGATTCTTGGGGATAGAGAGACTTATATCCCTCTCCCACTGATCCGGGTGTCAAGTACAAAAAGGCTTTGTCAAAAATTGTGGATAAGGGCTTTCGCAAGAAGGTTTTGAATGAAAAGGAGAAAGCCTTTTTGGTTCCAAAGGCCCCTAGAACTCCAATCATGTACTACTTGCCGAAGGTACATAAAAATCTGACTTGCCCCCCGGGACGTCCCATTATCAGTGGGATAGATTCCATCACGTCCCGGGTGGGCAAGTATATAGATTTTTTCCTTCAGCCTTTGGTGAAGAAAATACCATCCTTCTTCATCAAGGACACCAAGGAAGTGATTAACACTCTCTCTAGGGTATAGCCCCCTCCAGGGGTGTGGTTGGTGACAGCGGATGTCACCTCGCTGTACACCATCATACCACATGACTTAGGCCTTCATGCGGTTTCCTACTACCTGAATAAAGACAGTGGGTTGGACAAAACGCAAATTTCCTTCATCATGGAACTGTTAGAGTTCGCAGCCACTCACAACTTTTTCTGGCACGATGGTAAGTTTTACCAACAGAATCGCGGCGTGGCTATGGGAGCTAAATATGCTCCCAGCCTCGCCAATCTTTTTATGGCTCTATGGGAGGAGGATGTCGTCTGTGTCCAGTCCAGGCCCCAGATTTTGCTGTGGGTCAGGTACATTGACGACATCCTCCTCCTGTGGGACGGCACCGAGAGTGACTTGTCACACTTCATTGGTGTACTTAACACGAATGAGCGTGGGATCTTTTTAAGTCACGAGGCCATCCTGAATGGATTACTACCAGACAGACCTCAGGTGGTCTTTAGGGGTCTTCCCTCTCTAAAGGACAAACTGGCCCCCAACGTACTGAATCCCCCTAAAGTTCCTTCCATGTTTTTATCAGGTCTGACGGGATTCTATAAGTGTGGTAGATGTCAGAGTTGTAGTTTTAAACATCCACACTAAGAAAAGGATGGTAGATTTTAGTTCTAGCTGCACTCGTAAGAGGTTTACGATCAAGCCTTTTATTACATGTTCTACAGTGGGGGTTATATATATGCTAATGTGTCCTTGTGGTCTGCAGTAAGTGGGCAGGACCAAACGCCCCCTCCATGTGCGACTAAATGAACATATTGCGAATATCAGGAGTGGCTTTACAGAACATTCTGTGTCTAAGCACTACCTGATTGCCCATGATCGAAACCCCAAAGACGCCGTGTTTTTGGGGATCGACAAGTTCACTGCACATTGGAGGGGGAGTGATTTGGTGAGGAGTATTTCCAGGACCGAGATGTCCTGGATACATAAAATTAAATGTTACACCCCCTTCGGGCTGAACATTGAGGTAGACCTGAACTGCTTTTTAGATAATTCGTAACGGGTCTGTGTCACATAAGATTTGATTGATTGCTATGTCTGAACAGAAGATCTCACCCTCCCTTTGTTTATTTATTTTCTCAATTCTGTTACATTTTAAGGAGGGATGGATATTAAGTAGGTTTTTATATGTATTATTGTTGTCTCTTATGTCAAATGAGGCTTTTCAGTTTGAGTGAGATGATTACTAATATCGTGTATTTATGCCAATATGCGGACATATGATTGTTAATGACCCGGGATGGATCCAGTCAGCCGCAGCTATTAGCTTTGTATTTTTACCTTGAAATACTGACAAATGATTTTTGATAATTTTAAGGATAATTTTAAGGATAACAATGTCCCACTTTTACTATAACTTTACTGCAGGACTGTGATTGTCGGATCGAGGTTTTGCTATTCTCCCTCGCTCCGTCTTTTCAGGCTTTACTTTCGCCGGCTGTTTACATACAGTTGCCGTGTCGAGGTAAGCCAAGCTAGATTGTATAGTAGAGGTTTAGTTTTCTATGTTTTTTCTGTTTCCCTTACTCCGTTCAGTGATCCATTAAGATGGAGGGTGTGTGGCTATCATTGGATCCTTCCCGAGGTCAGCCCCGCCCCTTTTTGCTACATTATGCAGTGATTCAGAGCGTCTCCTTACCCCGTGAACAAGTCCCTGTTGAGACGAAACGTCAGGAGGAGGCGCTCTGACGTCACCGCGTTTGCACGTGTGAGGACCCGGATGTTCCGGGCGCACGCTTCTATACAGGCCGGCCGGCTGTGTTTTTTATGCTCGCTATATGCTCGTTTTAAATGGGATTGATGTAAGTACGCAATCTGCTGTTTCTTTTAATAAACCTTTATACAGTATCACGCTATTGTGTTCTCCTTGGTTTCTTCATATGTTTTGGAGCTCTGGATCAGGCTGATTCTAAGTGGGGATATTCACCATTGAGGCTTCACTATTAGATGAAGGATTGAATCTGGCCCTGCAGTGGAGACTGGATATCTGTGTTTATGCTGATTTTAATTTGATTTGCGGTAAGAGTCAGTGTTACCCGTGGGTGGAAGTCTCCTGTCTGTACTGATCACTACGTCGCGGATGTATTTGGCACCTTGGGATCTACTGCTGCTTTTTTCACTACACTTTGGGACTGTGCTCAAGCCTTTGGCTCCGTTTTTTCCATTTTTTTTATATTGCACTATGGTCAATCATGTTGTATTGATATTGTTATTATTATTTTATGTTATCACATAAATTTCACTGATTCATTTTTATTGATCTAATTGACACTTATCAGTGTCCTTCCACATTTTTTAGAAGCGCGACTCCCTTTTTTTCCCCATGTTTGTTTGATGTTGTATGACATCTTTGAGACGCAGCTAGTATATTTATTTTGGTTATTGGGGTATGCGCAATATTTTTTCTGAGAGATAAAATACAGCAGTGTGTGGACCATTTGTAGCCCAAGGAAGCTCATCTCATCAGGCCTTTAGTCAAATGTATCGCCCACTGTCAGTCCCTTCGGGATCCATGCCTCATTCATCTTAATAAAGGTGAGGCAATCTAGACTTTTTTTACCTAGGCGACTTTTCTTCTCAGTGACAATACCTCCTGCTGCACTGAAGGTCCTTTCTGAAAGGACACTTGAAGCAGGGCAGGCCAGAAGTTCTATCACAAATTGGGATAGCTCAGGCCACAGGTCAAGCCTGCACACCCAGTAGTCAAGGGGTTCATCGCTCCTCAGAGTGTCGATATCTGCAGTTAAGGCGAGGTAGTCTGCTACCTGTCGGTCGAGTCGTTCTCTGAGGGTGGACCCCGAAGGGCTGTGGCGACGCGTAGGACTGAAAAAGCTCCGCATGTTCTCCATCAACAACACGTCTGTAAAGCGTCCTGTCCTTTCTGGCGTGGTCATGGTAGGAGGAGGATTACTTTCACCTCTTCCACTGTTAGATTCCCGTTGTGCTGTGACATCACCCTTGTATGCTGTGTAAAGCATACTTTTTAATTTATTTTGGAACTGCTGCATCCTTTCCGACTTCTGGTAATTTGGTAACATTTCAGGCACTTTCTGCTTATACCGGGGGTCTAGTAGCGTGGCCACCCAGTACAGGTCGTTCTCGTTCAGCCTTTTTTTATACGAGGGTCCCTCAACAGGCACGGCAGCATGAAAGACCCCATTTGCACAAGGTTGGATGCCGAGCTACTCATGTCCCGTTCCTCGTCCTCACTGATCTCACTGAAGGTCTGTTCTTCCTCTCAGCCACGTACAACACCACGGGTACCAGATAGGTGACAACGAGCACACTGGGATGCCCAGCTGCGCAGAGGCTGTCCTAGCACCCCGGTCATACAAATACTCGTTGACGGCTTTTTGTCGTATCCATGATGTGGAATAGCCCCTGGGGAGCTGGGGGGGTGCAGTTGATGTGGAGCAAGACGCAGCATCAGAAGAGGACTCAGCCGAGGAGGTTATCGAAGAGGATGGAGTAGGAGGAGTAGAGGAGGTGGCAGCAGACCTGCCTGCAAGTCGTGGCGGTGTCACCAACTCCTCTGCAGAGCCATGCATTACATGCTTGTCAGCCGTCAGCAGGTTTACCCAATGCGCAGTGTAGGTGATATACCTGCCCTGACTGTGCTTTGCAGACCAGGTATCAGTGGTCAGATGGACCCTTGCCCCAACACTGTGTGCCAGGGATGCCATGACTTCCTTTTGCACAATAGAGTACAGGTTGGGGATTGCCTTTTGTGAAAAGAAATTTTGGCCGGGTACCTTCCACTGCGGTGTCCCAATAGCTACAAATTTTTCGAAGGCCTCAGACTCCACCAGCTTGTATGGTAAAAGCTGGCGGGCTAAGAGTTCCGACAAGCCAGCTGTCAGACGCCGGGCAAGGAGGTGACTCTGTGACATTGGCTTCTTATGCTCAAACATGTCCTTGACAGACACCTGACTGTGGGCAGATGAGCAGGAACTGCTCAAGGTGAGAGACGGAGTGGTGGATGGTTGAGAGGGGGCAAGGAGGACAACAGTGGTTGACGTGACTGAAGATGCTGCACCAGGAGGAGGAGGGTGGCTTTGAGCTTGTGTGCTGCTTGTACTCGTCATCATGTGTTGATCCCATAAGCGTTTGTGATGTGCGATCATGTGCCTTCGCAAAGCAGTTGTACCTAGGTGGGTGTTGGATTTCCCACGACTCAGTTTCTTTTGGCACAGGTTGCAAATGGCATCACTGTTATCAGAGGCAGACACACAAAAAAATGCCACACTGCTGAGCTTTGCAATGATGGCATTCTGGTCGTGGCAACAGCATGCGTTAATTGGCGTGCTGTCTGGCTGACCCCGGGTGCCGATACATGCTGTCTGACTGTGCCGCTAGCTCCTTGCGACGACCTCCCCCTGCTTCCAACTCGTCTCCTCCTCCTCTCTGTCTCCCCATCTGAACTCTCCCCCTGTTCTTCTTCTCTTCGAGCGGACACCCACGTGACATCCCCGGACACATCGTCATCATCAACCGCTTCACTTGTATCTGACAACTCAGCAAAGGAAGCAGCAGCGAGTACATCATCATCACACCATACATCCATGTGTGTAATGCTTCCTGACTGAGTCATATCCCTTTTATCTACAACCTCTGGCAATAATGGTTGCGCATCACTCATTTCTTCGAACTCATGTGTAAATAACTCCTCTGACAGATCAAGTGAAGCAGCTGTGATGCTAGTGTTGGTGGTGGCGGCGGCATGCGGGCGAGTGGTAACTTGAGAGGTGCCCGAAGCTGAGCTAGAGGAGGATGGTGCATCAAGGTTCCGAGCGGAAGCTGTAGAAGATTGGGTGTCCTGTGTTAGCCAGTCAACTATGTCCCTGAACTTTTCGAGTTCAGGGTACGTGGCCTCTGAACACTGGGCATTATTCTAGAGCCAAAGGGAATCACAGCACCACGACCATGACGGCCCCTGCGGGGTGGCCTGCCTCTGCCAGTCATTTTTTTTATTTGTTTAGTTGTACTATGCGTGCAAGCTACTGTGACACCAGATATGAGTGGCACTGTGCATTGGCAGAAGTTGGCAGAGTAGACGCTGTAGGCCTGACACACGCCTGCAGACAACTAAGTGCTATTCTATTGCAGTCAAAATTGTGTTTTTTTTTTTTTTTTTATTTATTTAATCTACTATGCCACCAGATATATGAGTGGTGGCACTTGGCAAGTGGGCACAGTATACACTATGAGCCTGACACACCAGGCAACTGACTACTATTCTATTGCAGTCAAATATATTTTTTTTAAATGTTATGTACTGTGCCACCAAGATAGATGAGTGGTGGGTGGCACTGGGCACAGTGTATGCTGTGATCCTGACACACACGCTGCCTAGCAGGCAACTGCAATTAGATTACAGAGAAAAAAAACAGACTGATATACTAGCCCTAAAAAGGGCTTTTTGGGGTGCTGTCCTTACAGCAGAGATCAGATGAGCCTTTCAGGACTGGAGTGGACACTGAAAACACTAGCCTAGCTATAGATTTCCCTATAAATTCAG